>NW_005054558.1:59794-60331 GCF_000277835.1 Geospiza fortis | reverse complement strand
CGTGGCCGCGTCGTGCCGAGGGCTGCACACCACGATGGCTCTCGGCCAGCTGTCTCAGGGCAAAGGCGGGCGCTGAGCTGGCCGACCCGAGCGCTGTTGCCGCCCGGGTCTGTCCCTTACTGTGGGGAAAGCAGACCTGTCGGCTTCCTGTCTTCCTTCCATCGCTGCTCCGCATCGTCAGAGCCGCCGCTGTCCCCACGCTGAAAGTGGAGCTGGGGAAGAGGGAGCAAGAGGCCAGGGCAGTGCAGCCCCCCGATGCCCCTCGCCCGGTGCTCTCCCGGTGGCCCGGAGCTCCCTCCCGCAGCCGGAGCGGTGCTCCCGAGCCGGGCTCAGGGAGGCCGAACGGGCTGCACTGAGGATGTGCCCCCCGCTCTCATGGGGGAGCGGAGGTGAGAACCGGGCTCTAACTTCGCTAGAGTTGTGGGTGGACAGCAGTCTCTACTTCCGTAAGGTCTCCTCCTGCCCCTGCCCGGCCCCCACCGTACGGCGCAGACAGTCCCCCTTTCGGCTTATCGGCAGGCCCGTCATTTATTTCTG
>NW_005054558.1:55697-59719 GCF_000277835.1 Geospiza fortis | reverse complement strand
ATTCCTGCCTACGGAGTGCAGGCATGATAGCAAGAGCCTTGCATGCACTGAGAAGGAATGAATAGATTGTAATGGAAACATCTCTTCACATTCTCATTAGAAACTTTTGGGGCAGTACAGCAGGAAAAGTATAAAGCATCATCATTTTCCTCCAAAAATCTTGCACAGCTTCCCCAACCCCAAAGGAAGCTGAAGGGACCAAAGGCTGATCTGTAGATCATGTCAGGAGTATTTGTTTTTGCTGCTTAAAACTTGCTAGGAAAGTGCATTGCTGTGATACTCAAAAGTGCCTGAACAAGTCTATTGCACACTCACTTCATTAATTAGAATACAAGTCTTTCCACTAGCTAAAAATTAATTACCATCTTAAAATGTCATTAATCTTTGGCGCAGCAGAAACTTGGTTGTAAATTTGGACTGAGATAATAACAAACAGAGAAGGACCTACGGGGTTTTTTTTTATAGCTGGTGGGAGTGAAGTGCCAGTGGGCCGCAATTTGTTTTAAATGATAATATCAACATTCATTTGAATACTTTGGCAGACGTTTTAGAAGGGAGGACTATGTTACTGCTTTGTCAGCAAAGCTGCAATACTTGATTCTAGAGATCTAGAGATGCTGGTCAGGTGTTGCAGTAAGCTGTGGCTCTCCTCACACCAGATTGCAACAGCAGGAGGACTATGGTGGCATGTGAATCCGAAACGTTTGCAAGGATTTGGTGAAAAATGTCCGAGAAACATTTGGGGGACCATATGTTATACATACATTAAATTTGTAGCAGCTGTTGTTGTGAGAGGTCAAAATAGTAGATTACATGATATAAAAACCTCACTATCTGTTCTTAGAGGCACAGCTATGACCTGAAAATAAAAGCCCATTCCTTTTTAAAGTAATATGATAAAACTATACATCCCAGTAGGTGGCAGCTAGCTGGAACTGGGTTAACTTTTGTAATGATAACAGCACATAAAAATTAGATCTGATTGGAAAAGCTCCTGATATAGTAAGGTAATCAGAATCACATATCTCCCCTTTCCAAATGAAACATTATGTACATAATGTACACCATTTATACTTGACACACAGCTAAAACTGCAGTAGGTTTTTATTACCCAGAAAAGATGTAAGGCCTCAGACTGTCTCCTCTTCTCTCCCTGTCTATAGCTGGATTACTATTTTTCATATCAGCTACACTTGAACAGAGCCCTGTGTTTTTAAGGTGTCCTTGTGTATTGGAGATGTGTTACCACCATGTCTACAGTAGATGACCAAACAAATCAAAACATATATCCAAGGAATTGTAGATTTCCCAGCTGATGATCACTGAAGTGGAGAGGGCAGTTTCATACAGACTTTAATATGAAAAGAGCTGTGTAACAGTGGTGACAGGATCTCAAAACAGAAGACCAGCTTATCTACCATGACATTTTATTAGGGATTTCCAGACTTTGAATTGTACATCTCACAGGGAAAGAAATATTGAAGGCACTAAGAATATTTACCTGTTTTCACATTGAAATCAGTCTGGAGGATGCAAGAAGATATTATTTTGTTTTTCATGAAGAAGAAGTGGAGTTAAAGTCCAAATAACAGAAAAGGAGTCTAGGGTGGGGAAGACTGAGGCTTTAATCATTTATATAGTCTATAAGTGATCTTCAGTCACCAAATATTTAAAGAGTTCTAAACGTCTGATGTCTTGTAAGATTTGATTTTTTTTATATAAGGGACTCCTATTCTTGAGAAAATATTTCTGGGCTAACTACGACTTTTTTTCAAGGTGGGAGCTAGGGTTTGAAACAAGGGGGAGGAATGTTAATACAGAGCATTAGGTGATGTCTGATAGTAGATAAGGAGGACATCGGTGCTTCTTCTGAACCCATAAAATGCCATAAAATATCTGGCTAGATAACATAATAGAGGGCATAATATATATCTCTAAAGAAGCCGATAACAGATTTTAATTTCCTTTCCTCACTGTGGGATGACTGGAAAGGGTAAAAGCCCCCAGGCGTTTTGGCGCCCGAAGCGGGGCGGGGGGCGGCCGGGCAGGCGCCAGACCAGGGGCTGCAGCGTGGGCTGCTGAGTGTTTAATAGTAACAGGAATGAATTAACCACAAGTTGTTTTATGATTCCAGTTCTAAACGCCTCCGTGAGTTAGGTGCCCTGTTGGGCTGAGATTACAGGTAGCTGTGGTTTTTTTTCTGAGAGCTTAGAAAATCAAACTGGTAACAGGAGTCACTTTGTCCAAAGTGTATGTATTGTTTAATGTGCTAAACCTGATGATGAATATTATATTTTCAAAACTTCTCACCAAAACAAAATCTAAAAAATAAAAAAATCCGGTTAGACTGCAAGCTGCACCTGAGCATTAAAAACCTATCAAAATCATATCCTTTATTTGAGCAACAACAGGGAGGGAGGCAATGAACTTTCACAGTGTTCACGTGGGTTGGTTTTATTTCTCCTTGGACTATGAAAAAATAGAAACCAGTAGAAGAGAATAAATGAAATAGTAAATAGAAGAAAAAGCAGCTCTCTGCATTTTTTACTGGGAGATATTCTAAGTGTGAACTGAAGGAGTCGCTAGATATCCTTGCTTTTAACACTAGGTGTTCTTTTTAAAGTGCTCCAATAGTCAAATCGTCTGATTGAATTCCCTGCTAGACTGCAGAACTAGCCATTCATGATACTTATTTTTGACACTGCAGTTATGCCTCCATCTTAAGGAAAAAAAAATCAATGATGTTTAATAATCCTCTCGCAGACTGTACATTTCTTTTCATCAGCATTTTACAGTATTTTAAGTAAAAGTGTGCAGAGGAAATCAGTAAGGCAAAATGATAAAAAGTTACTTAGAATTGCAAACACTTCTAGGGGTACAGAGCACAAACACTACAAGTTATAACCCTAATGCTGCTGTTACTTATTTACAGGTCTACAACACACAGATGTTAATTAAGAATAAACTGTAACTCACCTCTGCCATGCTCTGCTTCTAATAGATTTCACAGTGTTCTCATTAGCTTGGCATCATTGGTATTTACTTCTGTAAAGTGAGGTTTATTCTCTGTTCTTCTGTATGTATCTGTGGGGAAAGTCTCCTAGTGATATTTTCTTTATTAATGAAAAGTAAAGGAGGGGGATAAAGGAGACAAAAGATGTCTGTAGGAGGAATGTAGAAAAAAATTAATTCATTTTCCTGATGGGAAATACAGGAATTATCTTTCAGTGTTTGTAGTAAAGCTCCAGCAGGTTCAGCAAATCCTGACTTAGATTGCAAAGTCTGACAGTCCTGGTTTAATGTATTTCAGTGGATGCAGACACACAACTAATTGCCTTTCCAAGGAAAATCTAAAGTAGCCCACAGAATGGGTTTATCTTTGGAACACCTGGTCAAAAATCAAAAATCTGTGCTGCATTTCCAGATATAAACTCCGTATCCCATTATCAAATTGGGAAATGCTGTTGTTCCCACTGAGGACAGCAAAATGAAAAACTACGTAGATCATAGTATAGGGAGGAACAGCAACATTTCCACAACACTGGAGTGAAAGGAAAGCAGAGTGCAAAATAAGAGAGTGGCAGAATAAAGTGAAAATCACAAACTAGTAAATCCCCTAGTTATTGTCTTTTAAGCAACACTGCAATTTCAAGCAAGTTTAGTGAAACAGGTCTGTGCATTCAACAAGGTTGTTCCAGCGCTGCTGATTCCTGTTACCTTGCAAAAGCAGGCTGGTGCTCCGTTATCCCTGAGTTCAGAGCAAGTTCCTAGGGACAGTCAGTACACAAGCCATAGCATTTATCCTACTTCGTGCACTAAAATGAGTAACAGTTAATGATTGTTAATTTTTTTTCCCCCAAACCTGAACGTTACTCTGATAACCTGCATGACTTTATTGTCAGCCTTCTCTTTCACAACTCCAAAGCTAAGTGATCTCGACCCAAGCAGTCAGCTATTGAAATACAGGAATTGATTTTCACACAACCCATTCCCTTCTCCCTTCTAGCTGCACTCCCCCCCAC
>NW_005054558.1:0-55305 GCF_000277835.1 Geospiza fortis | reverse complement strand
CCCCCCCCTTATAGACATTTTTCAGAACAACTGAATAACTAATAACAGTAAGAAGTATGTAAATATAACCGAGCTGGGTTGTTTTTTTTCCCTTCCGACAAAGCTGCGATCAGATCGGTTGCATAATAGAAATTGGGAAGGCTGTCTGGCAGGCAGCCTTAAGCAGAGAAGAGCTATCTCAATTTCTCTCACTTAATCTTGGCTTCGCGTCAGAAGCTGTGCAGCAGTGCAGTAGAATGGGAGCACGGCAAAAGCTCCGCCAGTGAAACGCGGGCGCTCGCTATGTGGCGGTACCTCAGCGATCTCTCGAGCTGGATTACCTATTGATTTTCCTCCTTTCTCGCCTCCCAGGTTTACTCGGCTGGACGCTGTGTGTGTTTGGATTTCTCAAGGATTCTCCCCTGACTAACATGGATGTCCCACCATTCCTTGCAGTTGAAGGTTGCTCCTTGGCGCAGTGAATGAAGAACATGCAGGGATTGCTAATGGGTTTGGGAAGCGTAGACTCTCTGCTCTCTCTGTGACCATGCCGTGATCGTGTCTGAGGGCCACCAGTTTGCGTATCCTCATTCTCACCCTACCGGGAAACCTGACGGCTTAGAAGGGGGAAGTAAGGCAGCGCGTGTGTGCATAGAAACATCATGAAGATTATTTCCCATATTGTAACTAATTCAGTCTTCAGATGCACCATTAGACTCCTTCTTTGCTTACTGTGGATTGGATATTCTCAAGGAACCACACATGTATTAAGATTTGGTAAGATTTCCCGACACTTTTTTCATTGTATGTTTAAGCCTGAATGTGATGTGCGTAGGATTGACTCAGAAGGGGATGCTGGGGGAGAGCTGGGACGTGCTGCCGGAGTCGGGCAGCGAAGTCCCTCTTTATTTTGCATCCGGAGGGATGAATTGCTGTGTGATTTTTTTTTCTGTCGCTGCTGCTCATTGTAGCCGTAGTAACGGCACGATGGTGATGATAATTATAATAACAATAGAAAAAAGACTGGCGAACGTGGTTGCCTAAGGCTCTGCGCAACTTGTGTGGCTTCCTCGTAATTGTTTCCATTGTTTTGCTTTATTGTTTCCGTAGTAGGGGAAAGCATGGCTAATACGGTGATTGATCAGTTGAAAACCTGTCAAGTACTTGTTAAGTTTCGGCCGCCCGTCTCTGATCCCCCCGAGCCGATCCCGTGCGGGCGTAACGCTGTGATTTGAGACCTTTGGGCTGATTTCCTTTGAAGTATCTGTCTGTTTGCTTGACATTTGAGTGGCGTTTAGGGTTAGAGAAGAGATGATTTATGTCTTGAGCGGAGCTCGGGGAAGAGCTTTTGCGGTACCTTTCAAAAGCACAGCTTTTCTATGCGAGGAAAGTTGTAGGAGTTCCTCCCGCTCCCCCCCCCAGAAAAAAAAAAAAAAAAAAAAAAAAAAAAGAAGAAGAAGAAAAAAAAAAGCAGATCAGAATGGCATTTCACGAATAGAGAGGTTTACAGTTTAAAGGCTATCCCAGCTGAACCAGGGCACTAACCTTAAGAGCTCTGCCTGTGCAAGCGCGCATGTTCGTGTGTCTAAGCGAGCAAGCGAGGGACAAATTCCAGCCGCTGCATCCCCTACAGAAGTTTTGCAGTGAGGAAGGGCAGGACGGGAAGTTCAGAAAGTAGGTCCGAAGGGGTCTGTGCGGCCGGGGGTGTCCGTCGGTGCTAGTCCGGGGCGAGATACGATGGGAGCCCCGCGTCAGCATCCTCCTGGTCGCCCGGGTACCGCGGGCGATTTCATCTTAGCTAGTACAGTGGTGTTTTGCTCGTAGTATGAGAATAATGTGGATGACACACTGGTATTTCAGTCATTGCTCAGTAGTGCTTACCCTACATCCAGGACCATTCCCGCTGTCCGCGATAAACTGTGCCAGCTGCTGCATCCATTTCTTTGGGGCACAGAAATCTCTTGTTTTTGCCTGGGAATAATGCCTTGGTTCGTATCTATTTTAATTTAATTCAGCACCCCCGCACACAGTTTTATATGGAGAGGAAGGTGAGTAATGATTAAAAAGTCACCAGGCTGTTACCAATCTCTGAATTCCTAGCAGCACTTTTTTTCTGCTTCCATCTGGTCTAAAGGTGGTGCTTATGGCACGTTGCTCTTAGCAACCGTCCTCGGGAATGCCTGTTTCTTTGGACATGGCTAAATGGGCCCGTATATCATTGTGGGGTCTATTTTGCAATCAGTTTGATCCATAATCATCACAGTGAATTTAGTGCTAGGATGCCTGTAATATGGCACTGGCCGGCTGTCTATCTTTCCATGGGCCCCGAGAGTCTGTCTATAGGAGCCTGAGTTACTTTCAAGTATAGCTGTGCAACCGAACATCCTCCTGGTCACGGCACTAGCGAGAGGTGGACTTTCCTTCTTTAGAGCGGCATTCCCTCTGAAGTGTCAGTCCGGTGTACCCTGGAGACAGCCCTGGAGAGCAGCGCTCTGGCAAGCGTTAGAGCAATAAATAACCCCGCGGCTGAAAGGTGATGCAGCGCATCTCTGCTGCCCAGTGACATGGTGGTGCATGCGTATCTTTCACTGGGCTAACTTCCCTTCCCAGCTGTCTCCTGGTCACACAGCTGGCCAGAGAGTTGTGCTCACTCCACTGTTTGTAGCAGCGAGGTAGAAATCAGTTTCTGCATCTCTGCCTGCTTTTGCCTGTCTTGGAAAAGAATTGTCACCAAACCATCACTGAACATTAAAAGTAGGTAGGGAGCAGTTGATAAGTTTATTTTGTTATGGAGAATGTTAGACGTGAAAAGAGCAGGAAGACTTCTGCCTTGCTTATCCGGGCCTGTTGCACATCTCTGTTTTAAAGGAGTCTGGATTTAACTTAGTCCAGGCTAACTCTGTCTGTGACCACGGGAGAACTTCCACGCCTTCTTCAAAGGCTGACATCTGTCTCTGCATAGGGCATAGCAAGGTGGAGGGAGGGAGCAGGGATTGAGCTGCGGAAAAGCTTCGGTTATTTCTGAGGGGGAATTCCCCACCGCCCCCTCTGGGTTCCCGTGCTATCAGTCCCTTTGGGATGCCCTGGTGACCAGGAGGACGGGATGCCGTGGAGTCCTTCCCGAGGAGAAGGGGGAGCTGAGGAGATTCCCTCCAGAAGGCAGCCTGCCAGCCCCCGCTCTTCTTCCTCAGCCAGCAGTGCTATGGCAACAGGGGAGAGCTTGAAGCCTGCCAGAGCTGCAGCCCCCTCATTCCTCCTGTGCAAATTAGCCACCATGGATTCGCATTGTCCTTCCCACGGCTCCTCTCGTTGTTGGGACTAGCCAGCAAGTCCTTTCTCTCCCTCCCTCTCTCTCTAAAGCTACCTTTTAGCAACCACACAGGGAAGTCGAACCGCCCGGGCTATTTGTCAGATTCGGGAGGTTATTTCTGTCTGTACCTTATGGAGCAAACACGGAGAGAGGCTGGGGCGACGGCACCGTTCCCTCCCCAGCGACACTTGCTTAGGCATCTGGACACCTGCCTGTTGCTGCTGCCGGAGTTGGGCATCACACCAGGCGCCCTTCCTGAGCGCCACATTGCTTCATGGGCCATGCCAGCAAGCTCCCTCCCTTGCCCTTTCTGAACAGCTTCCCACAAGCGAGCCCAGGGAGCGCTGGAGGTGAGGTTTGTCTCTACGGTACTCGAGGGTGTCAGATGGGACCAGCCCCAAACCACTGATGCGGATAAAAGGATAAGTCCCACCTTGACGAGGGAGAAAAGCAGCAGCCCAGTATTTGTCTCTCCGCTGTGCTAAGTGTGATAGAAACCTTTTCCTTATCACTTGGCACCGAACAAAAGCCGAAATACGTGACGGCCGGCACATCCTTTAGGTTATCGGGGATCACATTTCGCAGCTTTCCGATTCACTGCTCCTGTGTATACTCAGACCCATGGCAGCGGCTCCCAAGAAATTCCAGGGAGCTCGGCGGATCCAGAACCCTGCAGGGCAGGGCAGGGCACGTCGGGCTGCTTTTCCCGGTCTGCCTTTACCTCCTGAAGGCATGTCAACACCATGTCCCCGAAATGCTGAATTAACAAGCCCATTAAGAGCTGTCAAACACCTATAATTGCTCACCTGTGTTTTCAGAAACCCACCCCTTGTCTTGCCCAAGGCAGTAAGAGCCTGGGCTATGTAAACCCCATTTTTTTCCCCACCTACTACCACTATATGGAGCTTGGTTGTCAGCGCTTTGAAGTCTGGAGCGCTCTAAAATGCCCTTTTTATTTAAACTGCTCGTTTCCGGCCTTGTCTCTACTGCTGTGAGCAGCTCCTCTTTCCTACAGCAAAGGTGTGAAGAGAGACCTGTGACGGGGAGGTGAAAGAGGTTTGGCCGCTGTATTTGCTCTCATTATTCCTGGAAAAGTGGTGGAAGACTAAAGATCTGCACTGCAGGGTGCTCACTTACCTGATAAGTTTTAACCCACTTTGTGTGATGTTTTATTTTCTTCAGGACATTCAAGAAGGGTAAAGACAAGTAGAGGCATATACCTGTAGTTTTTGCTTTTTGGTGCTTTGGAGTTGCCTGACTTGAAGCAGATGAGAGAGGGAGCTGAATGTTTTGTGTTACAATGAGCTACAAAGGAAGGGTGTGTGCGTGCATGTGGCTTCTTCCATCTTAAAAGAAAAAGAAAGTCGAGAGAGATAGGAAAAACTTTTCAAAGGAAAAAGGAAGAGTTTTGAACTCTCACCAGAAGCATTTCTTACTAGTGACTATTTTTTTTTAACACTACGCCAAGTCCTCATGAAGGCTAGCACTTTCCTGTTGCCCTACGTAAAATAATAATCATAGCAAATCCAGGATTACAAAATAATGTACTCTTTGTGATTTAGAAAAAATCCCCTTCATTTTTCAACTTTTTTGTGAGAACCCCCAGAGGGGAATTGCTAGACGTTTGAGTCTTCCTCTGTGAAGATTTAATATGGGTTTCATCTGACATGATACTTGGGTGAGCTCCTTTGTCTCAAACAGATTGAGTTTATCTCCATATAAGTGTTTTTATGAGCTCGAGTGTGGTAAAACCAGAGAAGAGGCTGGCTCATTGCATCCACTGCCTGTGGAGGTGACGCTGGGTGCCAAAACACATGGTTCTGGGATTCAGGAGACCATTTTAAAATTGTAGCAATTAAAACCAGCAAAGTCATGGCACAGCAGTGGGAACGAGCTCTGTGCAGATGTGTGAGACAGGAGGTCAAGTGAAAAATACCTGCTGGGTAATCGAGTGGAGTTTTCTTAAGTGAGTTGCATTAAACCTCCTGGTTACGTACTTTCTTTCCTTTGGATTTCGCATTGACGTCCTTTTAGTGGGAGAAGGTAAGGTTTCCGCCTCTATTTGAGAGAAACAAAAAAATGTACATATCTTGTTTGAGTGGGGAAGGCAGTCTGCCTTCAGATCAAGAGTGTGATGAAAACCTGCAAGCCAAACTCTCATGGCAGCCCTCGGGGGTCTGTGTCTTGGCAAGTCCAGCATTCAGAGCCAATGAAAAATTTACTGCCAAGGAGAAGAATCTTTCAATATCTGTTAACATCCTCACGAAGATGAGTTCAAAATCGGTCTTACAAACAACAACAGGAATCTTTGAAGGAAGAGTAAGGTTAAGAGCCTCGGGAAGGCAGCAAGGAGGTGAGAAGCATTGTTATTGACTGGTCTAGATTAAACAGCACAAAGGAAGATTTCAATTTGATAACGTCACAACCCTTCCTGTTTTTCTTTGCTGCTTCTGCTGACAATTTTGTAAGGTAATTAAATTGGCTGATTGAAGTCACAGTGGTCATGGGGCGATAAAGACCGTTTGGATTTAATGGAATTTAGAAACAACGGTGCACTGCACACAACTCTTACAGAACGAGAATTTTAATGACTCATTCAGGGTGCTGACTACATAGAACGTCCTGGACGAGTTTAATTGAAAGGGCAAAGCTGATTAGCTGTATACAGTCTTTATTGCACTAGATAGGGGAATTAGACTTATCCTTTTAAAATACTCATTATTGCATTATCAAGATTTAATGTAGGTTAAGAAAGCTTTCATCCATGTGGGCTTTCTGGAATATCCCCAGATCCTTTCACCCAGTGTTTGGAACACCAATAGTCTCATAAAATGATTTTCACACAATTGCCTGATAGCTTGTATTCTTACTGACTGCTTATTCTTACTGATAGCTTGCTTCTTACTGACTGCTACTTGTCCTTTGAAGAGATACAATGTTCGAGTAATGCCTCCAGTTTAAATGTGGTTGCTGAAAGAAATGGTTTCTGCCATCAGAGATAAAAAACTAGAGAAAAGGAGATTTTTCTAAACTCACATATTAGAGTTTAGTTTTGTTAGTTTAGATTTAGAGGTTTTTTTTTTCCCGTTTATTTATGCATTTATTTTATACCAGAGAAAATCCCTTCAATTTAGGGAAAAAAGCAAACCAAACATTTTGTAGTCATTGTAAATAAAGCAGATCTTTGTACTCTGCTTAATGTATTTACCTTGTCTGTTTCTGAGTTTTAACCTTCATCCTCTTTAATCTCTTTCAGAGGAACAATTACTAGAAGGTATGTCAATAATGCAAAAGAGAAAATAGAGGGTGCCTTATTTCCATACTCCCCAATCTGCAAGGCAAATTAATTTTTCCTGAATAAGCTTTTTATAGTGTTATGCTGTAATGTATGTTGCAAGATTAGATTAAACAGCATGATAACATAATGACATAATGTCATTATGCTGTCACATCTGAACTGGAATATGGAGAATCAAAGATCACTGTCATAGTAATACTTATAATTTTGTGCGTGTCCCATGCCATCCATGCTGTGTTTCCTCCCTTTCTTCTCCTCACTCCTGCCCCATTTCCCCCCGAATCCTTTGGTTCCTTTGTAATAAAACAATAGTGTTGGGCACCTTCAATTTAAACAGCCAAAGCTCTCAGTAATGCAAAGAATACAGAACAAACATGTGATGATCATTATTCTAATAGTGGAGCTCAGCCAGATTTGGATAAAGCAGGTGTTATAGTAGAGCTATGTAAAACACTTAGCAAACTCAAAAACATAATCCAAATTTCATTAAAAAGTACTTCTTAATGAATTAAAACTACCATGCTTTTTTCCTTTAGGCAAAGTTTAGAAGTGACAAATGGGTGCAAATGCTCAAGTCAAGACTGCTCTTTTTGCATTGCTGCAGAGCTATGCTTGCATCAAAATTTGCAAGTGACTTGGATCAGTCATGGTTCAGATTTCCTTGAATGTTATTCTTCTAGTCCAAAATGCTATTGAAACACAGTAACTCATCTAGGAATGTGTTTGGTAGGTTGCTTTGAAAGGAAATACACATTTTTAGGTAACAATTTTTCTAAAGTGTTTCCACTTCAGGTGTTTCTGCCTGGGGCATAGAAAAAGAGGTTCCCTGCTGGTATTGTGAGTGGAGGCTACAGTAGGAGTAGTTTAAAGCACAGCTACACTGTAGAGTTTAGATCACAAAGTTTGTTCTTAGTCCACAGTAAACTTTGTTATCCGTGCACTGGAAGGAAAATTCATTTATGGGTTTTAGAGACATTAATTTTTTGAGAAATACATTAATGCACATTAACTAAATGTCTGCTTTATTATATTAGTATTTCCACTCACAGACTCTTTAAGACCTATTTTTTTTCCAAAAAAACCCATTATTTGGATTTGAGGTCAACTGAAATAGGAGTGTTGAAAGTGTCTGTCAGTCTTCTATCATGAAAAAAAAAACCCTCATTGTTAGAATCATTAATTCTTGTACTGATAGAAGAACAGTCCAGGGACAACTTTCCTATTTTGCTGTCAGGAGCTGTTGTTTGGGAGACTTGATGTCCTTTTAAATTCAAATTATGATTACTTTTTTCCCCCTCTTCTTCTCCTTTATCATTATATTTTATGTCTCTGTTTACTAATTTGAAAAACATACAATCTGATTTCAGTATGTTATGAATATGAACGAGGCCAAACTTTCTCCAGAGAAAGAGGTTCTCGTTTATTAAAATAGCTACAAGGAACGGAGTACCCAGGATAAGCCCAGGCACCCACACAGCGAGCCAAAAACAAAAACAGTGCGCTAACCTCAAGTGCACTGGGTTCTTCCCAAAACCAAACCAGTATCCAAAAACAAGAACCCCAACCCAACCGAATTTCCCCCATTTATAGCCCCCTTTGAGTCCAGGATTGGTCCATTTTGGATCCACATGATGATTGGTCCATTTCCAGGCTTCTCATTGGTCTTTAACGCTGTTCATTGTGGACCAATCGTTTCTGCAGGGGTTCGAATGATTGGTCAGGTCTTCCATCCAATCCCTCTTCGACCCCGCCTTGCCCCGCCAGACCGCTGTTCCGCCAAATCCTGGACCCTTCTCCTAGCTCATTCTAATAAGCCCCCCCCTTTAACATAATACAATTAATATAACATAATTAATACAATATAATTGAACTATATACCCTAATTTAACTTAACTTTTACCTATAACAAGTATGTGTAGCTAAAGGTTAGCATCATATATTTACAGACAAATGGAAAAATGTGGTTTCATGGATGGGCAGAATAATTTTGAGAGAAAAATATTTGTTTGGTTAGTTTTTTGTTAAATTTTTGTACCTTGATCCTGTATTTTGATCCTTTCCTCACACTTTGTCCTTTTCCTTATTTATTTTGAAATGGTGAAATGGAAAGTGATTACTTATATGAAAAAGGAATGTATATTTGAATATGATTTTTTTTCTCGTCCTTCTTGGAAGGTCTTTGTTTTTCTAACTTTCTGGGAAAATTCATGGAAAAAGTAAAAAAAATCTGGAAGTCCTCATTTCTGTCTTGAAACTAAACTCCTAGTCCAAGCCATGCCTTAGGGCTCCTCTGCAGCATTTGGAGAGTGAAAGAGGCAGAAGGATTAGACAAGGTTGACTTAAGCTGGATAACTCTAAGATGGCTTAAGTTAGGCTAGATGAACCATGTCTCTCATGGAATCAGCAATAAGGGGAAGTCAAAGTGCGGTTTTTTGTTTTCTCCCCAGGCTTTGGTGTCTATCACAGCATATTGAATTTTTTTCAGATGGAAATTTATAATGATGATGATATATCAATGGGTCATCAGTTTCTTCCTGACACGAAAATACAAAAATGCTGAATCAGAGACTGCTCACTCATGCTGCTAAAAACTCTCCAGCAAGTGGGTGGTGCTTGTTTTCACAATAGATAATCATAGTTAGTCCTGTAAATGAGGACTTGTTTGTGAACACATATATTTAACTGATTACTTTACAGAAATTTATTGAATAAAGCTTACCAAGCTTGCTTCAAAAGGTGCAGAAATATTTCACTCTGAAAAACTGTACCATTTTCATATGTAGTTCCTTAGTACGTCCAGTACAATATTTCAAATTGTTACATTTCTCTGAATACAGAAATATCTATTACTTTAAAATGTTTTGTGTCCTAAGGTAATTGGTACTGAATGTAAAAAACTTTTCTTAAAAATAAAGCATATACATGATTAGGTAATAATCTGAGTAAATTTATTAAAGATTAGTTGATTGAACTTGCCATCCATTTGGGCTTTTGTCCTTCCCTGGGAGCTAAATATATACAAGATATTTCAATCAGCTCAAGAGCTAAACATATGTCAGCTATATCAATCAACCCACATTTATGCTGTTATTTAGAAGTTGCACAATTAGGACATGATTTACCAAAGAGTCCATAATTAAAATAATTACACTACTAAGCATGAAACATTTATAAGAAAATCTGGGTCTCACAGTTGACAATTGTAAAATTTGACTTTCTCTTTTTTAAGCATACAAGCAAATATTTCCAGTCCTGCCCCAACTGTTCAGATTGCAAAACTTTGATGAAGCCAGTTCTTCTACTTACTTGGAAATCAATTAATTCTTCTATTTCTACCTATATTTTTATAGTGTGAGTGCTCAATCATCAGTCAGAACCAAATATTGAGATTGTCAGAGATGCACAGTCCTTGAGAGTTTAGTGCAAAGTTGTCTTATGATGGTGTGCTTTTATATTTACACCACGGATGAGAAGAAATTATGTAAAGTTTCTTATATGTAGTGATTCAAAACAACAATTTATGGATCAAATATTGGAATAAGTTGCTGTATGCCTGAGGTCTGATTATCCTCTTTGTTCTGCTCAGTGGCTTATGTTAATATGAAATGAAATAAGAATCAAAGCTGTAAGCTGTAGCATGCTGTTCAGAAAAAGAGTGGCTTAGATTTCTCTCATGCTAAAATGAAGAAATTGTGTTAAAGTTCATGGGTATTTGCCAGTTTATCCTAGGTACAGTCATTGCCTGTATGAACTGGTGATGGAATATTCTTCCTAAGTTGCATGATTAGGTCCATAGTGATGTTGAATACAATGCTCTTCAAGTCAAACCACTTGTGCTGGTTACCATTAGCAAAGGTGCTAATTCCAGGACCTGTCTTTCCTTGTAATTTTTTTCCCCAATTATCTTTTAAAGTTACACTACCTTTTTTTGCACCTCCGTTTGTTGTTCACTTATTATTTACCTTAGCAATATAGAGGCATGTACTATAAAACAAATTCAACATGATAAAATATTTGACTGATGGTGCTTTTTGGTTTTGATTTTTTTTTAAAGTTGAAAATGGTATACTCACTGGTTACTGCAGTTCAATAGTAGAATAACTTGTTTTACTGATCAAATGCTGTAACACAATCAGCAACATTGTGTACTATGTAGAAATATATGTAAATAACAGTAGCAAACATAAAGATTACATATTCTGTAAGAGGAAACTATTTTCCAAAGTAATAACCTCACTGATATTTGGAACATTTATCCTACAAGGCAGGAAATCTTTAAAAGAAGTTCCATGATACTTATTTGTTAAGAATTTGGGTAAAAAGGTACTTTAGCAAAATTAGAATGACACAGAGTACTCTAAAAGAGCAGAACTAATTTTCTTTTAAAATGCTTAATCAGAGTGGTTTTAGGTTTTATATATTATATAATAATGGGAATATGTATGTTCACATTTTATGCATTTTAATAGCAAATATTTAAATAAAGGCTTAATAATGTCATAGAGAACTTTTAATAAATTATCAGCATGCATTTGAGTATTAAAATTCATCATTCTTGTTTCTCATTGGGCCACTTAATGACCAATATTAGGACTGAGCCCTAGGGAATCTAACTTGTAACCTCTTTGCTTATCTGATTTCTACTGTTCAGCAATGTTTACAGTTTTCATGTATGGTATACTAACAAAGTTGGGATTTTTTATTCAAATGATGAGAAGACCTTACCCCAGCCACAGTTTCAAGTTAATGATTATGTATTTTTAAAAAGCATTTATATACTGCTTAGAAATACCTATTTTCTCTGGTGTTTGAGGCCCCCATATATGCTTCTAGTCCCTTCAGCAATGGAAGTTTGATGTTTCACTCTCTAAATCTGATTTTTGAAAATATTACATTGCAAAATTCAAATGCAAGGCCAATTACTGGTCATAGCTAATTTGAGAGGAAACTTAGTACTCTTATTTTTAAAACAAAATATCAATTACTGAAGGAGTATGTCTTGCTATTTTTTAACAACTGTGCTTTTGAACCAGTCCATTTTCAAAGCTAAGTTTTTGATGCTTTCCTTCATACTTTGAGGTGCTGATCTATTTCAGTCAATGAACTACTTGGACATGCTCCCAGACAGTCCTGACAACACTGTTCTCTTCATTTTGTTGAAAGAAAAAAAGTTGATAAGTGGGATGGAGGTGGTTTGAGAAAAATAATGCAGATGAATTCAAGGCCATCAGTGCTGAACAAATAACAGAAAGGAATTGAAGAGGGTTAATGGAAAAAAACCCCCACTGTTTGCCTAAAAAGGCCATATACAATTGTGCAAATAGTAAGATTTTTGTTTCTGTCTAGTCAAAATCAAGCATAAAGATAACATTTGACAAAATGATCAGATAATTCAACAAAATAAGTGCTGCTTTTTTTTTTTTTGAACCAAGAATTTGTTCAATTAAATCGCTCTGCTTGTTATTGAATATTGAGTGTGATGTGTACATAAAGAGCAGAAACATAGTTAAACAATCTGTTTTTTGCCTAGATTTGATCTTTTCTTAGCCTTGAAAGAAGCATGCATGGGGTCAGTTCAGGAGAAATGGTAAAACCTGTGCATACCTCATCTGTAAGCAACTGAGGGAAGAAAATGGAAATTTGTGAAAGATACATATGACTTCCTTCCAGTAATGCTATATGTATTTGTTTGGATGTCCTTGAGAAGGAGAGACTATAAAATATGAGTGTTATTAAGGCTTATCTCTTCAAATCTAAGCAGACTCTATCATTCACGACATTCAATATGCCTGCAGAAACTGACTGTGTGACTGTGATACAGCTAAGAAAAATGTGTTCAAAAATGCATTAAATCAGATTTTCTAATGTCTTTTCAAACCTGCCTAAACAATGAAAAGTCACATTTAAAGATCAAATCAATGTTAGTCAGTCAGAGCATGTTCGGTGTTGTCCATTTGTGACCTTTTGTGTCTAGACATTGGAGATTTCAAACTGAGCTGTAGATTTCTATTGTTCTGTGATCATCAGTGTTCATTAAACACAACTTTTGTTATAATTTAAAGGCTATACCCTATTGTCAAATAAGGAGTGTGGCTTGCCTTCAGCATATTTTTACTCTTTTCATTCATGGGAAGATGCTTGAGTTGGATAAAATGGTTGTATTTAGCTGTCATGTGGCCGCAGGCAGTCTGTTCGCAATAATTTCCTTTTTTGTCCTTACTGTCATCTTCTAGTTTATAGGAGTTGTAACACATATTTTTGGAAGCCTTCTCCACTTTGTTTCTACAGGAAACTGGTGTTCTACTCACCAGAACCTATCTGATGGTTATAAGGATAGAAAATTAGAAGCTCTTTGTCTTCTACTCCACTGTGGTTGCATAGTTAAAAATATTTTCACTAATCCATGTTAACAATTGGTTATTGTACTTTTGATGATAAGTCCCTTTACCTATTTTTGGCAATAATTTGAATGTCACAAAGTTTTCTTTGTGACTTGAACAAAGGAACTAGGCAGGAATGATTTTACAAATACAGCTCTGTGTGAATGTGTGCAAACACACACACACACAGGGTTTTTGTGCTGTGGTGACCCAAATACAGAGAAAAAGGTGGGAGTATGTTTCCTTTGCTGGAGTTGTCATTAATGTAAACCAGGAGAAGTCCCTGAGGGTACATCAGGGGTCTTTGATGGAAGGACTTACAATGATTATCCATCTGCTTCCTGACAAGTAGTGTGAGCCTGGGATAGCAAAGAACTGTGAAGGTGGCAGAATGTGCTCTCACAGGGTGTGATCATCATGAATATTTTCAAAGGGGTCTTGAAAATAAAAAATTTCAAGCAATAAAACATTAAATTTAGCAAAGAATCCACTAAGTAAAGCGTATTTATGACAGAAAAAAGAGAATGCTAGAATTTTCTATCCTAAAAAAATAGGAATTCCTTCTGTGAATGTAGCTGTGGATGTATACATGCTCCTACCCACAATAACGCACTGCAACTGCTAAACTGTAGAAATGGTTCTTGTTAAGACATCAACTCTGTTTGCCATGGACCAGTATTTGTGGTGTAAGGGAAATCTTCATTTATAGATGATTTACCTGTGTTAGAACCATAGTAACTTCCTTTCACTGCACTTTTAAGAGGAGATAATTATGCCAATGTTTCAGGGTTCAGCTAGCACTGCTGTAAATCAGTAGAGCCTAGTGAAGTCCATTTCTGCTACAGTTTAATCTCTTAGATTAATGCTACAATACTGCAACAAACCTCTAGGTGAGTTTTCTGGGTCTTGACTATATGGAACCATGATACTTGACTATAATGAACCATGAGCTTTTAGTTCATTGCTGATCAATTATGGGAACTCCTGAGGAGGCAGAAGATTATTATCATTACTTCTGTATTTGACTCCCCTATTTCATCAGACACATTTTCTACAAAACCTTACCCACATGGATAACTGCCCAAATATAGTTAGTAGGTTGAAAGCCAGATGAGGTTTTTATTCCATGAATCCCCTGTTGAACAATAATTTTAAAGACCAAGAAGCTGAAGCAGTAATAAAATAGTAGTTTAAATTTTAGAGTTCATGTAGCTCTGATATTGAATTAATAAATGGAAACTAATTTTGTGTATTTTGTGAGACAGTAAACCCACTGATAACCAGAAAATATTGGCTTTGGTGTCACCATAAAGGCAGTTGAGGTATTAAGCAAAAAGAGAGGAAAACTGGAAAAGGGTTAGTCTAGGTTTTAATGAAATATTTTATGGTTGGTGAAGACTTTTTTGTGCTGTTATACAAAATTTCAAAAAACTTTCTATCAGGGCTGGCAATGAATAGGGGTATGCTAAGATTTTCAGATGCTTTGAGTTCTTAAATGCCCTAAGTACAATATTTCAACATATTTTCATGTTTTATAATTACTCCTCTTAACAAAAATTTTTTTCAATACTTTTAGAAATTAGTTACTTTTCAATAGAATCTAATTTTAAGAAAACCAATTAGGTTTGTTTGCTTCACGGGTAAGAGTTTTTTTAACACGTTGATTATTTCAGAACTAGAACTAATGTTAGAACTTCTGTAAAAAGTGCTATTATATTTAAAAAAAACCCCAAATATTTTAAAAACCCCAAACATTATCTTGATTACAGCATTATATATATTTATAATAGTTTTTTCAGTAGCAACCAAATGTTTTCCTTTTTGTCTTATGGAAACACTTTGTTCAGTAACACAAAGTGGCACAAAACTTTTTCAAATAAACTCAAGTTCCATTTAAAAAATGCTTTAAATTATTATATCTAAAAAAAATATTGGTCACTACATTCACCAATATTTTCATTGAGAACTGCAAAAAGACAAATGATCTGTATTTCCATGATCATATTTCCCTACTACACTTCCACAATCTTTTCTGCTGTAGGGCTGAATGTCTTTGCCTGAATATTGCTTTACCAAGTATTAACTTTGCCTCGTTCCATTACTATTCCATATTCTTCCTTGCCATATGGCATCTTTTACTGGCATTTCAGCATTTATGTAGAAGAAAGAGTTAATTTAAAGATTTGAAGTTGTCATTGGAGATCTCCAGTGTAATTTAGTAAAATACTAAACAGCATCCTGACAATTTTGCTTCTCTGAGGTTTGTGTCAGCAGTGAAGTGTATGGCCTCTGGGTATGAAGAGATATGGAGGATGGTGTTTTTAGCTACACAAGCTACTATCTAACTTGGCAGTTTCTTGTCTCATTTCTCTCAAAAGAAGAATGTATTCAGCTGGGGTAAAAATGTGAAAAAGTTTATAGGAAACTTGGAGTTGAGTGCTTTGATCTTATTTATTAAACCAACCAAAACAAGTAATTTAAAAAACCCCTGAAACCCCAAACTAAAATACCCCTCCAAACCAAAACCATACTGTCTTTCCTTCTGGGCATTTATATAATTGTTTTAAAGACAGGAAAATAGGATTTTAAGAGTGCAGAAACTACAGACCATAGTTTCATGCTATACTCAAACAGTGCTGCTGAGAAATGTTACTGTGGCACTGGAAAATAACTGTTGGCCATTGTTAAATAGGTAGATCATTCTGATCATTACCTTGATCAGAGAAAGTTTATTATTCAAAGTAATCTCACAGCTGCCTAGTAGCTCTTGAGAGCCCAAAGCTCAGAAGGACAATCAGCTCACTGGTTACATGGAATAGAGTTGTGTTATTTTATTTTTCAGTATTTAATGTTGATATTTTATTAAAGACATTGTATTTGTGTAGTTTAAGCAGTTGGAGTTTTCATCCATAGACCAAGATTCTTCATGTGTCAGTTTTCTAGAACTATTTCTTTTGTTTAAAAGAAAGAGCTGTAAGTATAACCATACATAAAACTCATGACAGAAATATGAAATGATCCATTATAAATAAATCTTAAGCAACTGTGGTCAAGGATCTTGTATTGTCTATCTAATTTATCTTTTCTTGAAATGGATCTCCCATGACCATGCCTTTTTGACTGGATACAACTGCAGTAAACAGATAAATGTTGGTAATGACCGGACGAACACAAGAGAGAGAAACTTCAATCATGTTAAAACCAAAGAATGCAAATTTAAGTGAATACCATACCTAAATCCCTACCTGTAGTTCTTGGGAATTTACCAATAGCTATGGAAGTTATTTTTTAGGATGCTGCTAAATGCTGAAAATTTATTAAATAAATAAAATTATCTTTTTAGAAAGAATGTTAGTCAGCCATGAGCCACAATTGGATTTTACATTAGTTTTTACAGGTGCATCTGTCAGATTACAATGGGAAAGGCTGTGTTTCAGGACTGGGTGTCTCACTTTCATGTTGGTTCTCAAAACTTTCTTAAATCCATTCTAATCCTGCTTAATAATAATATTAAATGTTCAGTTTCTTACAGTAGTGATATAAAATTCCTGCATGTGCTTTGCAAAGCATTAGAATTGCATTTTAACTGTTGTTGTGGTAGGTCATAGGATTCCACTTGAAGTGTTAGAGAAGGAAAAAGCCCACATGGAAAATAAAACATTGCCTAAGTCCTGTTTCTGCTTATGGAAATAGGAGGTGCATATTGTGTCATGTGCCTGTGCTGTTCCATTTGAATTAGGGTGCACCTATTGGAATTCACAATACATACTTTTCAATCTGATCAAAATAACAAACAATTTCTTACCTGTGGATAAACTTGATTTTTATAAATTAAAATCTGGTTGATAATTGTAGGTTTTGCTTAATGACTGTACATTTTGCATGTGAAAACTTTTGGCTTTTGAATGTGAGTAAGCTTGGAATCTGTGGGGATTTGTGTTTTTTTTTTTTTTTTTTTTTTTTTTTTTTTTTTTTTTTTGTTTTTTTTGTTAGATCTACTTTAGGGTATTTCGGGTGTGCTTTGTGTGTTTGGGGTTTGTTGATCCATAACAAATTCATAATTTTAGTTTATTAAATAAAATTCCTCAAGTTTGGTTTTGAGTCAGCATTCTGAGGAATCTGTCAACATGAATAAGATATCTATTTCCTGATAACACCAAATCCTCTTCCCCTGGTCTGGTCACAATTTTTTTTTTTTTTTCCAGTTTTTGCACAAATAATCTTTCATTCTTACACTGCATTTTCTTACACTTGCTATTTGTGCTTGGGCATACACTTGGGGGTGCAGCCATTCTGGATCATATGTCATCTGATTCTTTTCCTGAAAGGAGAGAACTCCTAAAAGTTAACATTTGACATTAATTCTTCCACATTTTTCCATTATTAATGTTTGGCTGATGAGACCAGGATATATGACAGTAGTTGATTTTCATGTTACTTTGTTATTGAAGCTTTTCTTCATTCAGACTTGTCATGTTGAATCTCTGATTGCTGGGAGGTTGATTTTCCCTCACATTTTAACACACTGTTGAAATAACCTCAAGGATGGGCAGTCTGCTTGCAAGAGATTTTATGGCTGGCTAAAGACCTGTAAACAGAAAAAATTGTCTATTAAGGAATCTAAGAGTTGATGGATTAACTTCTTACATTATATTAAAGAGTCAGGAAATGCTAATAACAAGTTGAAATATGCATCTATAAATAAATAGAATCTGAAAATGGTTTGATTTTGACTCAAGTTCTAGGTTTATTGAATCCAGGATGATTCTATGTGTTTACAGCTTGCCTTAGAAAAGTATACCCTACATGGCTGGATAACTGTGAATCAAAACAATTCTGCAAAGATGCTTAAGTCTGATTACTTGAGACTAGTTAAATACCCGTCCACTTAGAATTACAACATTCAATGGCTTATAGACTGTAATGAATGACTTTAGTAACACAGAAGTTAAATATTCACAGAAATAATAATAAAAACTTTGCTTTACATCTTAACTTCGCAATTTTGATTTGAAGCTTAATGTAATTTCCAGCTTCAGAAAAGGCTCTGCAATTTCCTTGGCAAATTTATGAAAATATATCCAAAAAACATAATTGATTTACAAGGAATCTCTGTGTTGTTCAAAGCAAGTATTGTGGACCCTTTCACTTGTATGTTTCATAAAATAAATGTTATTTTGAAGCATATATATCAAATCAAAACAGATGGGTCTCGAAACAAAGCATATGGGTATACATATGCCTAGAATGTTCTTTAGAATGAACCTCCTATGAGCTGTGTTATAGAATTGTTGGGAAATGCTCTCCTCATGAAGTGACTGTTTTTGTCTTTTTAGATATCACTGGAAATATAGATATTTAACAGCAAAATTTTACTGGTATTATGTTTACAACGTAATATGTACTGGGAAATTACTAGCAATGTTTTCAGCAATGTACTGGGTGCTGGGAAATTACTAGCAATGTTTTCAGCAGTACTTTCAATAAAAGGTTTCCAGTGTGACCGTAGACAGCATCATATGAACAGAACTCTTTTTTTTTTTTTTTGCTGTTTTTGAGCTGGGTGAAATGTAGGCAGGAAAATATGAAATATCTTCAAGCAGTAACTAAATAATGTAAGTGTTTGTTTTCACTTGTGGAATGTGTTACTATTCTGTGACTATTTTTGGCTGTTTTCCTCTTTTCTTGATCTTGGAACACCTAAATGCCAACATCTCAATATGCACATACAGCAGCCTGAATAACTCCTTTAAAAATGAATTGAATTAGTTTTTATATCTGAGGGAAATCTCAGGAACAGGTAATTTGGCAGGGTTCTTACAGTAAACATTATTTTCTGTAACTAGAAATACATTTTCAATAATTTGTTTTTCAGTGGAAGTAAATGCTTTCAAATTAACATATTGCTTCTCTTAGAATATGCTGGTGAATGTCTGAAATATTCCAAAGGTGGAATTTCCATTTTGCACTGTGACTGCTTTAAATAAAAGAATATTGCTATACAATTTTAAACCTTAAGAACTGAGTAATGAATAATAGCTCCTGGACTTCTTTGTTCCATTTTTTGTTTTATATTCCATTTCCATTAATTTCTTTCTTCATTAATCCCACAGCTTTATCCATCCTTTGCAATTTCAGGCTAGAGAAAACAAATTAAGGAAAAAAACTCCCGTTAATTGACTTTATTTGCTTTAATGCTGCTAGCCCATATTATCTGCTCTCTTAAATTGAGTTTGGGATTGCCAGCTTTAAGGGTATTACACTGCATTTTGGGATGCTGCCAGCATATCCTGAGTAAATATATTTAAATCAAAGCTAAGCTGCTTAAAATATTCATGTTATGCTCTTAGTATGGTTTAGAGGAATGTGAAACCATTTAAGACTTGCAAACCTGTTTTATGGCAAAAAATGCATTGGGCATATAGCCTAAATTGGTAGTCACTGTTAACTTTGTTTAATAGGGAATGGTTTCATAGTTTTATTAGCAATTGATCATCATGATTTGAAATGTATGGCATAATGCAACTGCACAAGTTAGCGATGTAAAGAGAAATATTTTTAACTGAAAACAGCTTTGAGAAGAGGAATATTTTGAGTAGACAAATTAATCCATGTCTGCTTTGAACAGTTAAATACATTTGTTTTATGCATTGCATTTTTATGTATTGCAGGAAACTTAGAATATCAAATTCAAATAATTCACTAATTCAAAATTCAGTGTATTTTTACAAATATGATGGTACAAGCATGGTATCCTGTAAGAGACACAAACCCAGAAATTTTAGTGTTCCTGAGGCTAGTCAGCCTCACCTCAATCTCCAGAAAGGTGATGGAATGCCTCATCCTGGAGGTCATCTCCAAGCAATGGAAAACAAGAAGGTGATCAGGAGTAGTCAGCATCAATTCATCAAAGGCAAATCATGCTTTGCCAACCTGGTTGCCTTCTACAATGAGACAACTGCCTGGATGGATGAGGGGGGAGCAGTGGATATTGCCCACCTGGACTTCAGCAAGGCTTTTGGCATTGCTCTCATATCCTCATAGGTAAACTCTGGAAGGGAATGGCAGATCCCAGAGGGTTGAAATCAGTGGCACAGGATTTAGTTGGAGGCCTGTCATGAGTGCTGTTCCCCAGGGCTCAGTATTGAACCCAGTATTGTTTAATTTATTCGTCCATGATTGGATAAATGCCTCCTGATTGCTACAGAATCCAGAAAAAACAAATTCTGTTTTTACACTTATAAAACTCTAGATTTATTCTACAGTGTGCCTATGAAGGTCTCTGTTCACAGGTGTGCCTGTCCATCTCATACAGAAAAAGACAGTTGAAACCCTAAGCCAAATAATATGGGGTAGGGATGTGTGGGGGAAAAGGCTTAATACCAAGACCTGTTCAGTTCCTGAATTACCAGTTCTTAAAAGGTGCTTGTAAGGAAGATGGGGACAAAATTTTTAGTAGGGTGTCTTGCCATAGAACAAGGGGGAGTGGCTCTAAACTAAAAGAGGGTTGATTTAGATTAGATCTAAGGAAGAAGTTTTTTACTGTGGGGATGGTAAAGCAGATTGCTCAGAGAGGCAGTAAATGTTCCATCCCTGGAAACATTCTAGGTCAGGTTGGATGGGGCTCTGAGCAACCTGATCTAGTTGAAGATGTCCCTGCTCACTGCAGAAAGGTTAGACTAAATAGTCTTTAAAGGTCCCTTCCAACCCAAACCCTGAATGTTTGATTCTTTTCAGGGAAAACCAACTCAGGGTAGATTATCCCATGTGGGGCAGGGAGAAGGGTGGACACAGACATATTAAGCGTAAGGCTGAAATATGTGTATTTGCAAATAGGGACATGTGTGCATGTATAGATATAACACTTTATTTTTGTTTCTCCAGTGTCTTGATGTAATCTTATTTTATATTTTTAACTGAAATTTTGAATCTGTATTTTCACCTCTATGACTAGATGTCTCATACTTACATACACGTATATGCAAATTGAAGTTTCTAGCCAGTACCTCATTTTAGCTTCTACAACCCATCCGTGGAGCATTGTGATTTCTTTCTCTCCTCCCCTTCATTTTCAGCAAAATTCCTTTATGGCTATCCTTTGAGTTCTATAATGCTTCTATTTATATGCTTCCAAGGCTAATAGAAGGTGGAGATTTTAACCCCCTCCCTATAAGGAAAATATTGAATCTGCATGTCTGCCTCCCCAAAATATGTCTCTGCAAGATTACTATGTCATCCCATCAGCCACCTGTTAACAACCACTAGGTTGCTTATCATGATCACCTAGTGGACTCCCTAAATTATGCAGGGATTTTAGATATGAACTTTACCTTGAGGCTAGGCTCTGAAATCCCTGCGTGGGTCTAGCCCTTAGTTGTACCTTGCTCCCAAAAAGAATGCCCAGTTTCACTGGGTTACATTTTTCACCTCATTATATGTGTAATGTCATTGCAGGCATGACAGCAGCACTGCTGTAAACCAAAGAAAAACTCACCCAGCATTTTTAAGGGATGTTTCATTTCATTCACATTATGTTCACCTTTAAAACTCCTTTTCAGTTATAGTCTTTAATTTCCTTTCTGGGTTACTACATAGAAATGCTAAACAGCGTATATGGCTGTAGTAGCCCACACTGATGGCATCTTAAAACTAGATAAATTACTACTTCTAATGAATGATATGTGTATATATGTATTTAATGTACAGCTTAGTATTTCCCTCTTGTTCAGCTAATTTCTAGTAAACACTATTTCACTGATAGGGTGAAAAGAATCCACTTGCTCTGAATTTCTGGAATAGATACATTGTGAAGACCTGCACAGCTGCTAGTTTTATTTGTGAATGTGTCCTTGGAGGATAGGATGCATGCTCCTTGTGTTAAGTCCTTTTGCTGCCATTGTGCTGTCAATGCTCTTCCTTCTGTATATGTGCTCAGAGCATTACCCTTAAAAATAAGGCAATGGAACATAGAGAGCCAGAAGGTCCTCCTAGTAAATATTTCCTTATTATTTCCTCTTTTTGGAATAAACCTTGCAGTTTCACTTTCTGCTGTAGTTACTACTTTTTTCTGCCAGGAAAAGGAAAAATTATTCCAAGGCTAAGTGTTTTGAAGCAAATATCATTTAACAAAAGGAAATAAGTCTCCTTACAAAATTTCTGCTTAATGTAATGGAATTGAAATGAGACACAGTGAAATGACATGATGTCTACTTGATCAGTTCTCTCTAATTCTGCTTTCACATAAGGAAGCAGGTCTTCTGACTTCAGTGAAAGCTCAGTGTCTGAGAATCTTCTTGCACAGACCTGAATGGCCACTGCTCCCCGACCAAATGTAAAACTAAGACATGAGATTCCTGTATCTTATAGGTATGACAAAAAAGAAGTGAAAATCTTTGAAAATGTTTGATTCATAGCTTTACACACATATAAGTCATGAAAAGGCATTGGAAAAAAATAGTCATAGTTATTCTTCTTCCAACAGTATGCTCAGATTTAATATGTAGTTTTTAGCCACATTTTTTCACACAGGTGAAACAGCCTCTTAAATTTTGATAATCAGTTGGAGCAGCCAGATAAATATGAGACACTTCCAGAAGCAAATCAAAATTCACATGGTTGTAAGATGCCTGCTGAGGCAATTGGCAGGATTTCTGCTGCTGACTCTTGGAACCAGCTTGCCTGGAGATGCTTTGAAACACAGACCTACTACAAAGGAAATGGTACCTCTCTGTTAAATAGTTGACCTAATCTCTGTATTCAAATAGCCCTGTGAAGATTTCTAACAGCATTTAAAAGGTGAGCTTCTTATTACTTTATATTTTCCTTCCATTATTTTATATATCTTTATATCTTGAATGTATATAATTTTCTTCCAATGTAGGTGATGGCAAGAGATTGAGTCATGCTCTGTGTGGGTAGAATGTGTTGTCATTTAGAAACTTAAGAGTAACTTAAGCACTGCAGCAAAGGCTTTTTTGGTTGCTTGTTTGTTTGGGTTATGTTGTTTCTTTGTCTGGCGTTTTTTACCACTGTAATAGATGTGATATGCAAACTAAACTGGTAAATGTTTTCAATTAAACAGAAAGTTTTAGGTCCCAGATATACATGCAACAAATTTGAACAGCCTCAAATTGTTTTAATTTCAAAGATTTATAAGAAAAAGTGGAAATACTGACTAGTTCTTTCCAGTGTGTCCAGATCTTGTTACAGGTTATACTAATCAGTCATATCAATATTTAACTGTTTATTTCAATAACTAAATTTGGAGAATTGCATCCTAAAAGGGAAAACAATGTCCTGAGTTAGGTACTCAGAATCTGTATAGGGTATACAGGGAAAGGAAGCCACAAAAATTGACATGTGGAACAGCGAATAGTCAAAAATTAGCAGATAAATGGGGAATGACTCATGTCCTCAAATTGGATTTTGTTCATAGCTATGAAGAGGTGGCTTTGTGTCTCAGCAACTATTTTTACAGTTGTCTGTAAAACTGGCTTTAAAGAAACCCAAAAAACTTAGAAACTGTTTTATTATATTTTATTTGAAAGACTAGTAGAGAAGATGTCCATTTTTAAATAGAATTATTGAGTAGCTAATTCATTCTTACAGGATGTTGTAATTCTCAGGCCAATTTTTGCTATGTATGATGGGGATTTAATACACATCTGTTGCAAACCTGCTGCTGATGCTGTTTCAGCTTCTGTATTATAATGTATTGAGGCAGACACAGTAAGAAGGAAAAGGACTTTCTAGCCTAGCAGTTAACAGACTTTCTTGCAAGAGTTCTCTTCTAGACATAAAATAACTTTTTTTATCCCTTGACTGTTAAAGGCATAATAATCCTTCTGGCAAAAGACTGAGCCCCGTGACTCCTCCTAATCTGTTGAGTTTTATACTGCTCTTTCTTCCTCTGCTGATCTTTTGAATCTTGAATGCTTTAATGTACAACAGAAATGCTTCAACAGAAGCAGGGATTAAAGGCATTCACCAATTCTCTGACCTTTGAATTTTCAATAATTTGATGGTTAATGCAATCAGATTCAGGATTAAAGCATAGATTTTAATTCTTGCAAGATTGAGGCAGGTGAGTGTATTGAGCCCTGCAAAAAGTTAGGGAAGTCATCTCTTCCTGTGGCTGTTGTGGTATTTTGTGTGAAACCAAATCCAATAGGCATGCTCTAACACCAGCTATCAGATTAAGCACTGCAGGCAAAGCAGGAGGAGGAAGGGCTCATCTCTTTATGCACCCCAGCAGGTCTAAGCCTGACTTGAGTACAGTCTTGCTCTCTTGCTACTGTTGAGCCTTAAGTGCTTCCAGGCATGCACTTTGGCAGGTTGGGAACATTAAAATAAGAAACAGGCTTTACTGGCTTTAGGTGTTAAAGGATTAAGTGATAGAATTAGAAGGAAACTGAGTGGGATGAAAAACTAGAATTGAGGAATTTGGGCTTGGGGTGTGGTAATTACTAGACCTACATATTAGAAAGAAAAAAAAGTGTGTGTTGTTTGTATTGAACTAAAGAAAGCAAAATAAATGTAACAATGTTCAGATGTTTTTACAGTAAGAAACTTCATAATTTCTTTGTTGTAATAGCAGTGGTTGGGCAGTTTTTTTCAAGCTAGTTTATGAAGCTGATATATGCTTTGACACTGCTGTAATCAGCAGAGTCAATGACAACCCCAAAGCCTTACATATGCAGTGTTCCCACAAGGTGTTCAATATGTTAATATTAGCAACAACCATACTCACCAATATAACTGAATCACAGAATGGCTTGTGTTGGAGGGGACCTTAAAGGTCATCTAGTTCCAGCTCCACTGCTTTGGGCAGGGCCAGCTTTTCCTAGACCATGCTATTCAAAACCATGCCCAACCCGGCTTGGAACACTGCCAAGGATGGGGCATCCACAACTTCCCTGGGCAACCTGTGCCAGTGCCTCATCACCCTCACAGTCAAGAATTTCTTCCTAATATCTAATCCAAACCTACTTTCTTTCAGCTTAAACCCATTCCCTCTTGTGCTATGACTGCGTGCCCTCGTTGAAAAGACTCCTCTGACTTTATTAAAAGCCCCTTTTAGGTACTGGAAGGTTGCTATAAGGTCTGCCAGAGGCTTTATCTCCAGGCTGAATAAACCCAGTTTTCTCAACCTGTCTCCATAGAGGAGGTGCTTCAGCCCTCTGACTGTCTTCATGGCCCTCCTCTGGACTCCAACAGGTTGATGTTCCCTTGCCTTAGAATTCCATGGCTTTCAGTCAGTGTCTGGGCCCATTCTTTTGAGTTCCTGGAGGTTCTGGATAATTACTAAGAGATTTTTGCTTGCTAGGACTAACCTGGTTTATAAAGTATTATAGAAATAAACCATGTAAGAATTAGCTACTAAAATATCAGAAAGGAAAAAGCCCTCAAACCAAATTTAGAGGTGACAATTATAATTAGCTTTGATAAGGAAATCACACATAAAAGCATAAAGCAATGAAGGCATAGTTGTTTATTCTTAGGAGAAGGTCTAAAAAAGTTGTGTAGCATAAAAGATCCTATATTATTATTATTTAAGGGATTTGTTGCGCTGAAGATTGTCAAAATAAGAGATCAGTTTCACATAGCCTGAATAGATGTTTGAAATGAGATTATACGGATGACTGCAATACGCGACAGCTTCTCTGAAATTATATATTGTATGTCTAGACAAAAAGCAAGTTCTCATATTGCCTATGTATTTGATATTTGGAAGATTATTTTGGGGAGCAGTGCAGTTCATTTCAGGTATGTAGTAAAATATGAATACAAAATGATACTGTTAGTAAGGCAAAAACCTGCTTTTGCTGGAAAAACAAACATCCCAGAATTATCTCTTCTGGGAAAGGATTTCAAAGCTGGTTAAATAATAGATGTAGGTGAGACTGAATGATTTCATTGAGGTGACTAGTACAATCCAGCAAAAATGTTTAAAGCATGCTCTATCTCTACAACACTCAACAAATCACAAAATATTAATTTCTTTATTTACATTCTTAAGTAAATAACAAATCTGCTGGCAACTTCCTATGTGAGGTAAATCAATCCTCTGTTGAGATTATACCTTAAAAGTTGTAAATATAATAAGAAAATGTTATTTGATGGTTATGAAGGACATAGAAAAAAGTACTTACTTTTACAGAATATAAACTAATAATGAAAAACTTTATGCTTAAACTTTTCTCTAATGATTAGAAGTTTTTTATTTTTGCTGGCTTGTTTTGATGCCTTACACAGAAATAAAATACAGGTAATTTAAAAAATTAAAAATACTTTATAATAATTATTGATCCTTTTTCCTGTTTTATAATGTTCAGAAAACCCTTATGAGCAATTTCAAGAGTTAGAAAAAAAATCAGCAGCCTAAATCCTCCTTCACTTTAGAAGTGTAACGCTGTATAATGTGCATTAATGATGTCATTAGTTGGGTTTCTTGATTTGGAGTGAGTTTTGAAGATAGATTATGCAGGAGATATTGCAGTGGTATGATAATGGTTGAAGTGCTCCTTATGATATATGGACATGGTAACAGACATGCTATGAAACAAAGAAAATATTTTCCAGGAATTCTAATTATAAAATGTTTTATATTCTCATAGATAATAATTAGTAATAATTAGTAGAAATATATTACCAATAATAAAAAAAAGGAGAGGCCAGCAGGTTTCTTTACCCTTTTTTAACCAGCAGGACAGGATTTTATACTATACCTTCTTTTAGAAGTGGCAGGGTTTTCACACAGACTGACATTTAAGCTGAAGATTAAATAAGAGAACCAGTGTTCTCAATATTAAAGGGCAACCTTTGGTAAAGTTAGAGCATTGGCTAGGGGTAGTGAGCTGGAATATGAGCCTTCCTGGAATGAGGCAGCATAAGCATAAAATGAAAGGTGTCCAAGGTCAAGATGAAATAGACCTTGCGAAGAAAATGAATATGAAAAGTTTTCTTAGGTTTGTAAATAACAAGAATAAAATATAAAGTTAAAAATACCCACTGAAACAAAAAATGTGATGTGTACAGCTTTCTATTAAAGATGAGTTGAGGAGTATATAATCTGGGACGTCTAAAACCTAAATGCTTTCTTCAGTGTTTGAGTAAGGTTTATGATGGTCATAGTACAGGGTACAACATGAAGAAGAAGAAAAAAAAAGAGACTAATAACTTATATAGAAAGCTTGAAAATGAAAATTACCACAAACTGAAAACAAAGTTGAAGCCCTTTAATAATTTCATAGTAAGGATTTAAAGAGTCTTTCTATGTGTTGAAAACAAGACAATATATGTCAATATTAGCAAATGATAGGGCACTACTAGATGTACAATCTCTGATAGTTCATGCTAAACTGCCATATATGTTTATGAAGGAAACAAAAACCTCAAAAATTAGATTTAAATGGAAAATAAGAATTATTAAAATGTTTTATGCACTGTAGATTTCATTTGCTGAATCTGAGAAACTTATTTTTATTAGAAAAAGTAGGTTAAGTATATCTAATCTTTTTAAATTACAAAGTGATTTGACAAGATGCTACATGGGAAATGCCATAATTAGACTAGAAATGGTGACCATTATCCTAAGAAACTGATCGAAGAGGAGATGATGTCCTAAGAAACTGATCAAAGAGGAGGTGATGTGGACTGTGCTGATGGGCAGGAGTAAAGGTAACATTGGTGTATCGAGTTACACTTTGACAACAGCTTTTAAACTTCCTAATTACGAACATAATCAAGAAAAAGAGAACTGTGAGGGTGAAATCTACATAAAGCTAGAAGGACTATCCAGATGACAGGATAGTAGAAATGAGATGAAATTTGAAAGATGTAGTTTGCCTATGATTTAAGGGCATAAATATGTTTGTAAAAGAAATGATGAGGTGCAGGAAGGAAATGCCAGAGTACAAGGAATGTACTTGGAAAGGGATAGGCTATTATGGTCACGTATATTCAGTCAAGATGGACAGAAACTGAAAATGCGGTGCAAAGAAAAGGAAGTGGGAATGATCAGTGAACCAAAACTTGCCTTAAATTAGGAAACTAAGATAGTCTTATCCAGTCAAAACATTATTGATGAAATATAAGGCTATATCTATGTAACACACAAAGTGAAATTTTTGGGAGGCTAAGTTACCTAACTTAAAGGAGAATGCTAATATAGGAGCACAGTTGATCTCAGACTGTCAGGAGTCTATTTCAGGGTTTTTTGATTCACCTTCCATAGGAACAGTGGGCTAAAACATGAAATTATATTTAAGGCAGAGTCAAATAAAAGTAGCTAGTATATCTGTGACAAGTTTTTGTGTTTGATGAAAAAGGTTTCAGAGATCCCCTCCAGTCCACTGTTTCTTTATATTTGAAGGGAATTTGTTACCATAGTAACAGGCATGGAGGCTGAATTGCTTTATTATTCCTTGATGCATTCTAGATAGCATGGACAGTGAAAGAATTAATTTTACTTTGTTAATTTTTCTCTCAACCCTGAGTGGCACTTTGAAAGTTAAATGGAAATGCTGTGCATTTGTACTGCATAAATGTATACTGCAGAATAATTGTCCAACATTGTTTTTGCCTCTTTGGGTGCTTGTGTCTAATCAATAGCTTTGACTTTTGGGCCACTGAAGTTATTTGTAGATCAAAACAGAAAATAACTTGCTACATGGTCTGTCAATGTATGAATTTTATGGAGATCAATGAATATCAGGTTTTGAAACTGAAAAAGAAAATTTTCACATTTAATGGTTTTCTAGCTTTGGACAGCAACATGTAGCAACACAACATGTATTTTCATAATTTAAAGAAGTATTGTAAAAATAATTTACAATGTCATTAAAAGAGGATTTTATTAATGCTGTATTATTGTATTACAATGTTTTAGAAGTGTCTAATGATTTTGTCTTTGGTGATGTGAAAGCAAGATGAGCATCTGTGATTTGAATTTGCATTTGATCTTTGAATAACAACATGCTATCTCCCCTTCATGAGGTCTTTTATTTTTCCCAAGAAATGGACTGGTAATGGATCCTTTAGCTGGATATAGATATGTCCCTTGTTAAACTGGGCAATAAGATAGTCCCACCAGGTGTCCAGGTACTATGTTGACAAATTTGTATTCCACTGATGCTATAAATAACTTCATAAATTTTTACAGCACTGGACTATATCTTGTTTCAAGAGCAGGGAGAAACTGCAGGCACAGTGAATATGCAAAGCTAAAATTAAAGAAAATTGATATAATAATATTTGGCATAGAAACTTAGTTATTATTTACCAATATGTTGTACTCCAAAATACAGAACGTATAACTTTATATATTTTTCTGTTATTTAATGTTTTGTTCAGAATTAAATGTCACATTGTTGACATAGTTCATTTCTATGTTATGGCAAAACCTCAGCAGATAAAAAGATAAAAATTGAGTATTATTGCAGTGGAAGATTAAGACATGGTAGACACTCTTTTTCTCCAGCAGGCAGCTGATATTATGAAGAGTCATTGCATAGATCCCTTCAAATAACGACTTTGGTGTATTTATGGGGATTTCTGCTTTGCATGAGGTCCTGTGGGTTTTTTTTCTTTTAGCTTTTTTTGGTTGGTTGGTTGGTTTGGTGGGTTTTTTTGCGGGTGGTTTTTTTTTTTTTGGTCAGACAGTGCTTTTATGCTGGTCTGAATCTGTTTATGAACTTAGCTGTAATCATATGCTGAAAACAAAAAATTATATGTAAATAAAGACTTGTACTGGATTTCTCTTAAGAAGTCTGGTAGGAAGTGGATAAAAGTGTACTGCACAATTCAGCATAAAGTGATGTCATGAGCTTAGAAGGATGATCATTTGAAGTGCATCACTTGCACAAACCAAATTGCTGGCAAACAGCTGTGACTGGGATCTGATACATAAGAGGGGTGCCCTAAAGGGTCCAGTCCCATGCTCTTAGTCACACAGACCTTAAGTGTGGTTAGTAGGAACAGGTGAAGGAGCAATTGTAAAAGAGAGAATACGTGGTTTCTGTGGGAGGCTCAGGTCCTATGGAAATTTTTTCCTTTTAAACCAATGGGGCAATTCTTTTTCTCTAAAATTAAAAGAAGGCCAATCATGCCTGTTCTCATAAACTGGGTTAAACTGTATTGCTATGACTATTATGCTATTCTGAACATTAAGGGGACACTAATCCAAAAACAAAAGACAAGCCTCCCTCCCTTCTTTTCTGCTTCAATTTCTTAGTGAGACTACCCAAGTTTGACTACATTTTTACTCTCTTTAGATAATGAAGAACCCCTTCCTTTTTATTAACTTGGATAAAAAGGCTGACTTGTAATCCAAAAGACTAATGTTTTGTTTAAAATAGAAGTTTTTTATTGAAGATAGATGTAACCTTTATGATTCATTTAGGAATAATTTTAATACAATTTCTGAAAATGTTACCATTGTTTGGATAGTGACTGATTTAACTGGAATCCAGTAAAAGAAAGAAGGAGCAGTATGAAGGTGGCCAAAACACACTATGGGCTAAGAAAATACTAGTGTATGCATTTTTTATTTTGTAGTGGAATTACAGTGCCAGTAATTTGCCTGAAAGTGAGGCAAAGTGAGTTTTCTTCAAAACTTTCTACTCTTTGGAACAGTTACAGTTTTTTCGTTTTTGTTTCCTGATATAGTAGTGTTTAATAACGTGCAAAAAAAAGGGTATTATTCAAATGGCTGGAGAAATATATATTGTACTTTGAATCTAGGAGAAGAATTACTCTTCTTAGAGGAGAAGAGACAAATAGACAAATGTTCCTTCTTACTTTTTACTTACACATTTCTGTGACATTGAATGTGACCAGATTTTCATACTAGGACTTTGTAAATGTGAACCCTCAAATGTGTTAATTGAGTGTATGTGAAAGGGAAGAGGAAGTCTTTGTTGTGTAGTATGGCTTCCTGCTTTATATTCATTATGGATGTAGCATGCAGCTAAAAGAAGTTTTGAATGAGGTTTTTCTAATTCTTTCCTCAGCTTCAAAATGCTCATAGAAATGAAATCTTTTCATCACACAGCTGTTTTACTTAAGTACCCACTAACACTCCAGCTACTGCTTTAGAGTGCAATTAATTGTGAGATAACCTGTGTCAAATCTTCAGCTCATTGCTGCTGGAAGACTGACCTATTTTGGGAAGTGTAACAACTCAAAATAAAGAAATAGCTGCAGGGCTTTTCTGCTCTTCAGGTACTTTTGGCTAAAAGAATAGGGAACTGGAGGGATTGTACAGCTGAAAAAAAAAAGTATGCTTCAAGGTAAGGAGGTGTAAGAGGGTTAGGTAGATGTATCAGCACATCAATCAGCTACTTAGTCTGCTCGGAGAGGGAACAAAGGTTTCTCCTGTGTTATCCAATGTATTTAAATGGGCTGTCTAGGACAGCTTCAGATAAGATTCCATTCAAATTTGTAGGGTGAACTTAGGCCAAAATCACAGCACCATTTTTGCATTTACTAAACTACTGCAGTTTTGTACAGCTTTATTTCCCTAAATTATAGCCAGACGTTTTGTCTGCTCAAACCCAAAGACAAGAAAAGCTAGAATCAAAGTCCCCCGACTATAAATTTTGGAAGAATGTAAACTTTACATCAGCTTGTATCTTCCTTAATGTTATCTTATTTTGGTGTTGCTTTTTTTTTTTTTAAGTAACTATAAAAACACTGTTGTCTTTTTGTTTTCAACTTTATTCCTGTGTTCTAAATTTACATCTTTTATTGGAAAATAGCATGCAAAACATGAGTATTCAAGCCTCATGGAACACTGCAGAAAATACAGTGCCTTGCTATGAGATGACTCCTTAAGTGTTCCTCAGTCCAACATTTTCTTGTGTGGCTTTTACCATCTCTGTCTTGATGTAGAATTTAAAAACCAGTAGACAATTTGGTTTAGCCCAGTTTTTGTTTGCTTAGTTGACACTTTATAATAAATATTTTATAAAATAAAAATATTTAAGTTAATAAAAATATTGCTCTTAATTTCAAACTTAGCTTTGCAGCATTGCCAATAATCTCTTTGGAAAATGCACATTCAACAGGCACTCTGAAAGTCAGATTCGACAGTATTTGAATCTTTTCTCATTGGTCTTCATCTACCTGGTCACAGCTTCCTAGGTTAAATCAATCCCCAGAGCTACTATTGGCATTCCAACACTGCTAATGTGAATATGACAGTTGTGCAATAATAACCCTGAGTGACCCTCTGGGAACATCCTGTGAGAAAATGTGTGTACTGAATTCCATTCCTGATCAATCATAATTAATATAAATTTAACATCTTTATGTATCCATCGGCATTTGCATAACCACAGACATAAATTCTGAGGGGAGAGTTTAGTCTTTATGCAAGAAGTGCAAGGCAGGAGTAGAATATGTATACTATCAATCCAGCAACGTGTAAGGAATTAAAAACAATTGGATTTTTCACAGTTTCTCAGATACTGCAGAGATGCAGCCTATGGAGTAAGGTGTACTTAAGCTCCTCAAATCTGTGTTTGACAAACCCTAATTTATTGTCTTTAGCCAACAGCCACATAGTACTAAATGCATCCATGTCATCAAGGAATCAACATCCATTTTAAATCCTGAATTAAACACTGTGTCTACACTGAGTAGTGAGAAAGAGAAATGTGAATTAAGAACAGCACTGTTAAAATTGAAGTCTGGACAAGATGAAGGTCAATAAAACACTTGCTCTGTTTGTATAGCAAAACTTATTTATTTATTAATTTTGAGCCTTCAACATATTTTTGTCTGGTTTGTAAACCTACCAGAAGCTACAGAAGTTAATAAGAAAGTGTATATCTGAAGCAGAACTAGTCTTTGTCATAAAAAGTAGTAAAATTAGATGCCCCCAAAGCCACCCAGACAGTAAGGTTTTAAAAAATAACTGCTGCAATGGGGAAAAGCACTTTCAGTACAAACATTTTCAATGCAAAATTCAAATAATCACAGAGTGTGATGAACAGAAACGGACTGGGCAGACTGGGACTACCCATTCTTGCCTCAGGCTCTCAAGGCCGTGGGGAAAACCTGCCATACCTATGTTGCTCCTTGAGCTGTGAAGACAGAGGTGGCAAAAGAGAAAAATCAACACTAAGAAAGACAACAGAATTTAACCAGTGGATTTTTTTTTTATTTATGAAAGTCAGATAAATATTTACTTTTAGAAATGAAACGTCTAAGACATCTCACTTCTGTTCACAAATCTTAGTGTTTCTGTGGCCCAAATGTTAATATGTAATTTAACATCTTATTTGCACTTTAGACTCGGTAATCTCAATATGTTCTATTAGTAGAACAGCAAAAAGTCTTTCATATCCAATAGCTAGGTAATAGGAAATATCTGGAAAAAGGAGAACCAACCAAGAAAGGTGGGACTTGAAGAGGAAGGCAAATGGAGGGGAGCAAATTGTGATTTCCATTAAAGCTCTCAATTGTTTTTAAAATTCTCTTTTAATTATTTTCTACTTATGACCACAAGAACTGAGGAAAAGTATGAAATCCTAAGTCTATATCTCCTTAGAAAACACACCTGATTTGTTTTTATATTTTCCCCAAATATAATTGTCCTTAATTCTTGCTATGTCAGGAGACACTGAAGATGATTAACAAAGACAATGGTGAGTCAAGATGCAATTCTGCTTGAAATGAAAGAATGTAGAAGATCAAAGTGTTGCAAATCCTAGATCCTGATACCTCAGCCAATTTGGTTTCTTGGTCTTCCATCTTCAGAAGTAATTATGAAACACGTGACATTAACAACACAGGAGGCCCATGGTAACTAAGTCCAGCATAGACTATTTGCCATGGTTTTTTATGCAGAGGAACTAAATGATGGTTGTCAGCTCTTAGTAAATGCTTATGGTACTGCATTATGTGGGAAAAACTGTAGATACATCTCTCTTCTTGGTTTATTATTTCCTAAGATGTAGGTGAAATGCCTTTAATATTTTTTACTATTATTATTACTGTCTGGCTAAAAGGTATGTTAAGGAAGAAGATGAGATTATATCCTGTGTCTGGAAGCAGCCATTAAACCCTCACAGACACTTATTTTTATGCAGACTATTTCCCATTTGCTTCCACATGAGTCTGATTAGGTCTGTTTATTTGCTAGAGAACAACTAGTCAGCCTTTCAGCTAATAAACTTCTCCAAACTTTAAGTATTTAGAAGGGAGGGATCCCCATGTCTGGTCATTATTTTAATCTGTGTATTGCAACTCACATCCAAGGCTGCACGTTTATTTTACACAAGAATTAAGATGAGAATAATGAAAGAGAAACTTAGAAAGAGTAAAAACCCAGTAGATGGAGATGAGGGATATGAAATATATGATGATTTGTTTCCCCAAAAGAGCAAAATAATTTTAGATGCTGATTCAGGTTTGGGGTATTTTTCTTTCCTTCATTTCAGTAAAGGCAACAAATATTTTTTATCACATTCCTTTCCAGATAGCTGATGGGCGATGGAGAACTTTTTGTCAGTATAGCTTTTGATTTTCTACTGAATAAGGGGAGTCCCATCTACTGATTAAAATTGCTGGGTACTGAAAACAAAATAAATATATAAAATGTTATCTTTGGAGCCAGTATTGAGGCCTCATGTGAAATGTATCTCAAGTCCCTCACAATTGCCATTGAAAATATGATACACACCTTTGATGTTATATAAGTATGGGTAAAATAAAGCAGCTATTGCTTGTCCAGTACTGTTTTTCTTCTGTGTGGGTATATCTTTATTACCCTGGTAGATGAAAAAAGTTGAGGATTCTCTTACAAACATCTGTGGCTTTTACACTGACAGGGAAGTGTCTCACATTATCATTGAGTTCAAAGGATTTTGTGGAGTGTGGATTTGTGGCTTCTTGACTATGTAGGGCTAGAAGTAATCAGTCTGAAGCATGGAAAAAATCAGTAACTTTTCTTTTGTGAAAAAGATATTTCTTTTCATAAAACTTTCACTTGAGACTGAGTGTTCAGGTTCTCTCTTGTCTGGGTTTCCCAGAATATCCCAAGTTAGGCCAAGCAGGAAACAATGACCAAAGAATGCAGAGCACCAGCAAGGAGCAGGGTAGATGGAGAGTCTTGGCTCCATTTAGATCCCGGCCTCTCTTTCAGGTGCTTGCATATTATTTTCTTGCTTGATGTTATTGTGAATGTTAGCAAGAAACATTCTGTTAGCAAGAAGCATCCTGTCTGCAGAGGACAGAAATTGAGTCTATTAGGTGTCCATGATGCAAGATGTATTGAGTGCAGATCAAATTCTGGAAGAGTCTCTGCTGGGTGTATTATACAACTGGTAAAATAAGTGTGTTCAAGTGTACCTCAAGCTGGTCACAAATCAGATATATGTGACTTAAATGTTCTTGAAGTCTGGCTGTATTGATTCAAAGGAGAGAGTGCTCCAGCCTTGGACCCCTCACTGAACAGATCGAGAAAGTAATTTAATACTCTGGTGTAAGCACAGCTGTATTTCCTAGGGTTTTTAATGTATCTCTATGTTTCTTCCTGTCATTATAAACTATCAGTGAGCTGTTGAAAGATTATGAGAGTCTGCTGGAATTTCCAGCACTCTGGTTTGTGGGTTTTGGGTAAGAAATATTTTCTGTGTTTAGTCCTGTAGTTTCTAAGCATTTTTCAGCCTGCGACCTGTGCTGCCTCCATATAAAATCTTTCAAAAAAACCCCTGAAAACCCAAACAAAAGAACCCCAGTCCAGAATGCACTGTTCAGGGCTGCTCATAGCATGGTGTACTCATTTTACAAGCAAACACAGTGTGATGTCTAGGAAAAAAAAAACAAGAAGACATCTTTAACTTTTGGTTCTAGTGCGATATTGGAATAGGGATTTCTCTTGCTTTAAATAAGGCATTTCACAGGAGATTTTTTAAAATTAATTAACACAGATACAATGCTTTTGCATAAATTATTCAGCAATTAGGAGGAAACCGTTACAATACGAAGTCATCCTGGCCTAACTATTATGTATGTGCCTCTTTAAACAAGGATATAATGGCATGTATAAAACACAGTGAATTTAGGATGATATATGCTCTGATTAAATTCTGTTAATGTATTTTCATTTTTTAATATTACTGCCTAAATTTTTTAATATTACTGCTTCATTAGAAAGTCTGTTTAAGTAGACAGAAGTTTAGTAAACTGACTTTTTAGTAAATTCCATTTCTCACTGCTTGTTTAGTCTTGTATTCAATGCCTCCTATACATATCTTAATATGCACCCACTTCTTTCTGTTTAGTCCTTGTGCATCTTCATTTTTTTCTTTTCTGATCTGTTTTCAGAACATTGCTATCGTCATTTCCTAATTCTTCAATATTTAATGCTTTTGCAATTTTATTTATTTCACAAACTTTTTATTCTAAAGAAAGCAAATCATGGCTTCATTACTTCATTGTATTAATAATAATTTATTATATTTCTTTATAGTCATTGCTTATACTTTATTACTTTATTTATTAGAGAAATTCTACACTTAGTGGCATCCTGGACATAATGATACAAGTTGTAATAATAATTGTTACTTATTTATGTGTAAAATTATATCAGCTACCAGTCAGGGCTTGAACTTCTGAAGTTGAATTCTGAGTTGAGTCCTGAATCTGTGAAATCTACTGTGGAAAAATCTTCCTAAAGTGTCCATATTTTGATAATGTTACTTGACACGCAAGATCTTTTAGAGAGGCTTCTAATCTTTCTAATGCATGAGGAGGAATAACTGATTCTCAGATACACCAAGCAAAATTTTTTCATTTATATGGTGCTCTTATGAATTCATTCACTAGAACATCATAGTAATATAGGAGATTACACATACAACCCTAAGTTTCAGTGGGGTCAGTATGTTCTTTAATTTCCTTAAATACCTATTGGCTGTGCAATTTGACAGAAGATAAAATTCACCTTGTGAAATTTGCCACTGGTTATGTTGCATGTGATTCCACTGCTTTTAACGCTGTTTGAGGACGTGAGAGAGACTAGGGCTTTGGCATGTGTGCTAGATGCGTTCATATTGTCTCCTTGCACTCAAGTTCTTGCTCTCTGCTTTGGGTATGAAGTGATGATACTTTTAGCCTCAGGTAACATGTGTAGTTTGTTATACCTTCATGAGGATTCCCTTTGAGATCTGAAGCCTCATGACTTTTTGAATTGCCTGTATTAATCTTTCAGTGCAGTGCTAAGCCCAGTCTGTTGGATCCATGTTGTAGTTGGTAAAATGGAAATCTTGTCTAGGCAGAATTTCAGGACTTTGGACACCTGTCAGAGATTTTCACATACCTGGAGAAGTGGCCCTTTGAAATCTTCCAAACTGCTGCACATGTGTTGTAACTGTGTGATTTATCCATTCACAAGAAGTCCAACTGATTCAAGACATGCACAGATTTGTGGTTTAACTGTTATTAAGGAAATGGAAGCCTGAAGTTTTCTTAAATGAATTAAAAAAAGAATAAAAATTATCATTTGGAGCACCTAGCCTAAGAAGCAGCCCTAAATAAACTGAGCTAAGGTAAGCTAAACTAAATTTAAAAAGATAAGTAGGCAGAGATATTTTGAAATACACAATCTAGTTTTGATATTGCTGACCTGAAAATAGAATTTGGCCTTTTAAAATTTTTTTGTGTTCAGTTTGTTGATTTGAAGATCATTAAAATATGGCGGTACTTGGATATAAAAGAGGAGAAAATTAAATGCTTGGTAGGTCTGGCCCAGAAAAGCAATGAGCACTCAGACACTTTTGGTTCAAATCCAACAAAGTCAATATTTTATTCTGTATTTTGCTGTCAGGATGGTGCACAAACAGGAGCCCCCAGGGTCTGTTAGGGCAGGGCCAGGCAGGCAGGACCAATCCCATCATCCCAGCCAGGAGCAGGGCAAGCAGGAGCCCTGGGGGCAGCTCCAGTCCTGGTTATGGGGCACCTCTCTGGGGATGGGCCAAGGCTGAGTCACAGTGGGAGCTCAGCTTGCTGGGGCCCCTGGCCAGGCAGGGCAGGGCTGTGACCAACTGAGTAGCAGTGTAATCCTTTTTCTCTTTTCCATCTTGTTATCAAAACAAATACATTATTTTTCTCTGTAGACTGCAATCCATTGTGGAAGAGACTTCTAAAGCATCTGGCATATAAACTCGATCTGTTTTGTTCTATCATTTTATTTTTTGTTACCTTGCATCCAGCATGAGAATTTAGACAGAGCTCTGAAACTATCTTTAGGAAACTGTATTTTCTTCTGATTTTCCTTAACATGAAGTTGTTGAAATGTGTTCTATTAAAAAAAAATCCTGCTTCAGAGCTTGACACTTATTTTTAAACTTAAAATTGGTGATTGTAAAGGGTAAGAATTACTGTTCTAAATGTAGATATTGATTCAAAAGAACTGTATGTATATTTAAGTTAGAGAAAATGAATGTGAAATCTGTTAAGGAAATATCATTATGTTTCTACATCCCCAAGTAAGCTAAGGGTACAGTAGGCACCACAAACTACAAAATGAAGAAGTGACAATGTGATGATATGCTTCTGTTAAATATCCAACAGAAATCACAATATGTCATGTATGTCACTTAAAGACAAGGGGATCAATATTTCTTTGCAAATTCCTTTGAAATCAGTACCAAATGTTTCATTGCCTTTTGAAGTCGTGTGAAATGTGAGGATTTTACTGAATTTTTTAAAGAACCTTTTGTTCCACAGAATGACAGTTATGTCTTCTATATAGAAATCACTGACATTTTGTAATTAATCTTGCTAAAATATGTGGGTACCTATTTGGCATATTAAATATGTAAATTCAAAATCCATTAAAATTTCTGCTATACACAAAGGAAAATTAAATGTAAGAGTTCTGCTTTTAGCCATCAGCCAAGCAATTATGAAAATTAGTCTTTAGGTTATGGTGATTGATTTATAAGTATAAAAGAAAGTAAATATCATTAAAATAGGTATTAAATTTAACAAGATGGTAATGATATCACTTCCCATGAAAAAAATTTAACCAACAGTTATAATTTTAATTTATTTGGGCACATATAATTTGAAAATTGAGGTGTGATTCTCCACAACTTTGTATGTTGTGTTGTTATTTTAATGGCTTGGAAGTTATGTAGGATAATCAGACCAACTGAATGTGTACTGCACATAGAATGGATGTTCACATGTTTATTTTTTGTCTTTGTAGACAATCAAAACAAGTTCTATAAGACGTAAAGCTTCCTTAATCAGCTCGACATTCTTTGTTGTATTGCTAGAGGAAAAAATCTGAGTTCACTGATTGCAAAGTATCTTGAGAATATTATGAATTTACTATTTCCCAGCAGGTGTTCTGCAGGGATGTTTATAAATACAAATAATGAATATTATGCTGCATAGCTGATATGGTAGTCACGTAATTTTAAAGCAAAAAAAAACCCCACCCTTGGGTGAGCAAAAAACCCAATAATTGCTATAGAAAATGCTATAATACCTGTATGAAAGAGGTATGGAGATGGAACCTGTAGTTGCTGATTGTAAATAGATAGTGATATGGTAATAATAGACAACAAAGACAAAGAAGAATCAAGATACTTTATTTTATTTCTGGATGACATTTTTCCTTTCACTAGAATGAAGGGTGGAAGGAAAATGAATATTGCAGATTCAGGGACATGCAAAATTGGACAATATCTTTAGTTTGATTTCCTGCTTGGTCAGGCAGCAATTGAGAACTGGGAGGGAAGTTTTACAGGAAAAACAGGATTAACCCATAGAGTCTGGGTGGGCTTTATTGAAATAATGGCTTGCTGATGTTGGTAACAGACATGAGTCTCCGCTAGCCTTTCATTTATTTTCACAGATGGCATACTCTTATGGACTTGTTCTTGATAGATCAGATATCACTGTCATATCCCTGAAACTTCTGCTCATTAGGATATCTTTTTTCCCAATCCTAGCCTCCTGGCAAAACCCATAGATTTGAGGGAATCCTGGTATGAAGGCTGAAGTTGAACATTAGGACTTTTCTACATCCTTCATCTCAAGTTACTCTTTGTGTTGATACTACCTCAACCAGATTTTTACTGTCAGGTGCAGAGTAGAAGTGCTGTCAGAAAGCCACAGACCTGGAAATTAATCTTTATTTTAGTAATATTCATTGGAGTTCATTGTCTTCTTCCACATTCAGCACATGAAGATGCTTTACAAGTCTTTCTATAAAATTGCCATCCACTTTACAAAGCATTTAAAAAGTTCTATTCTACAACATGGGTAACATTAATAACAAAGAAAGTAAATGTGATTTGGATGAAGACATAAGCTTTCTCTGGCTGGTACATAAACTGACACACTTGGTGTCTAGTTGACTATTTGAGAGTAAGATACAAGTTCCAGTATGTCTCAGCTCCCAGAAGAAGTTATGACTTGATGTAGATTATGTGAAACAACAATCAGGTCTTAACCCAGTAAATGGCTCAGTCATTTATACATCTGGCAGTATTAAAATATAAATGACAGAGATTCACTAGCATATTTAAAACCCCTCATTGTTCCTCATGTCTCGTCTTCATCATATTTTGTTAATTAAAATTTCAAAAAACCCAACTGTTTTCTGTTTAGATGTGGCATTTTTGAATAGGTTTAGATCCTCAGTGATTGATAGGTTCCATTGGACTCTTTTGGAGGGACAAAGGAGGTGAATATCTATGAATTATTGTTTCACTTTGTTAAACCCAAGATAAATGAGTTTAATTTTTTCTGATGTTCTTCTCATTGAGAAGGTATTTTTCTTTGGTGATTTTAATACCTTTGAGGATTTGTCCTCACAAAAATGTCTTTTCCTTGAGTCATATGCAGAAAGAGATGATGGCTTAAAAACAAACAAACAAATACAATACAAGAAACTGGCTGTTTGTTGTATTATTTTTCAAAACCTCCAAAGGTCTATGTTTACACTTAAATATTCATTACTTGACCCTGTCAGAGAATTTTAGTTTTCCTAAACTGAGTGTATACACTAAAAAGAATTCAAGGGTCCTTTGTAAAGAAAGCCAGGTAGGGCTATTCACCTGCAAATAACAGGTATTTTTCTAAGAATATGTATTTTATATCTTTCTACTTTGCTTTATATAACTCAGGTCTTCTGCATTTAAGATGCAAGACAAGACAGTACATCAGTTCAAAATTCATGAAGTTACAGAGTTTTAAAAATGACATACTTGAGCGTATGAATGAGGACAGATTTCTATTTTGGGTTTCTTTTTAAAAAGCACAATATGTAATTATAATTGGTTGATTGGCAGTCCTTCAGATGGTGATTTTAAAATGTTATACATTTTGTTCTACAACCCCTTTTCCAGAGTTAAATGACTGCTAATTTTAAAGATAAACTTTGTGATATGTTATACTTTAGGGACTTTAACAGTTAAAAATAATACTCATATGCATTTCCATTAAAACTTGAATGTTAATTCTTTAAGTATGATGAATAATGCAGAAAAGTCTGATATATAATGTTGACCACTACAGATGATCTGGTTGGGACATATTTATGCAGACTATTCCTAGGAAATTTTTATTTATTTCCAATGAGAAATAGATTTTCATCCTGTGGTCTCTTAAATGTTTCTGTCTGTGTACAGAACATATAGACTTCTACCCACTATATGGGATGGAATAATTAAGAACTGATGTGTAAAAATTAAAGTCAATTTAACTCCATTAAAACAAATTTTGGAAATCCTGTTTTAGAGACGATGGCTATATAATTTATGGCATAATTCACACTGCGTAATTTCTGCAAATTTCATGTTTCACAGAACTATTTACCTGGTTAATTTTTACACTATGTTAAAGATCATAATTCAGTGATTAATAAATACTTCTATTTGTTTCATGTTGGTGAGAATTTGTCTTTTGATATTGATCTTGAGGAGTTAAATTTTATATTAACATGGTACCTTTCTTTGTATTTCAGTAGTTCTCAGTTATTTTGTTATTGGTTTTTTTTTTTAGTTCTATACAAAGAAGCAAACTAAAAAACTCATGCCAAATTTTGTAATATTTCAAAACCTAGTTTGCCATCTACAGATGAAGTAACATAGACTGTTTCTGCAGATTGTTTTTACTGCCCTTGCAGCACTTCTAAAACAGCTCAGCCTCTCTGCTATTATTACTTCCCAGTGTACACTTTGTTCTAGTGACATTTTTAAAGGACCTTTTGTGCCCTTAGGTATGTTAGACATAATATTTATCAGCTTAGTTCTAGAAAAGAGCACTTAGGTCCTTTAGCTTCAGGAAAGCAAGTTTGGTGATCAATCACTCAAGTGCAAAACAGTACCACTGTAGCATATTCAACTATTCTGCTTTGCCTTATAAAGTCTAAACTAAAACTGTAGCTGCAACTGTCAGTACTCAAACTAGGAAATTATTCTATTGCTCTACTTTTAGCTCCTCTCCTTAACCTGTCAATTGGGATTTGCTTACTGTAATCTGAAGATCTGTCTCTGGAATATTTACATGGTACTGTTTGCTTACAGAAGTCTTCAGGTCTCTGACCTCTGTAAGGTTACTGTAAGAAAATATATTGGAAGGATTTCCTAACATGATATTTCTCCTGTTAAAAAAAACCCCTGGTTTAACCATACTGGGATTTGCCTGGCTGAATTTCAGAGAAATCAAAGCCTTTCCTCATTCTGTCTCATTGACCTGTGCTCCTTTCATTCTAGAATTTCTTCATTCAAGCCACTGCCATTTTGGCATCTCACAAACTGCAGAACAGGAGTGAGTAGCAATGTGCATAAAGAAAATTCTAGGAATGCAGAGGTTATCTCTATCTTTTACTTGTGTGCAGATCATTTGCTTAGTGAGAAAATGGTAGTCTCATATCCAGGGTCTAGAAAAATCCCATCTAAACGAACATCTTCCTTGAATCCTTGGCTGAGTCACTGCCAACTGTATCTTCTTAAAAAAGTTATCAAGCTGAATTCCAACCAACAACTTTTGTGCTATGGGAGTAAGGCTTTTGAAATTTCAAATATATAGGAATATTATTATCATTGACAAGGATGTAAATAAAAAAATATTTCTGTGAAAATAGATGGAATATTACTGGTATAAAAAATTAAGGGAAGCAAGACTAGGTTAAAACATCTGCAAATATGCAGGCAGCTGGAGCACAATTCCTTTCAGTTTATGCCCTGTTTTCCTTTCTCATTCATATTGAGAATTGAGTGCATGATCTTTTGAAAGGAACAGGGTTACATCTGTTCTCCCTCATTGCTTTCTCATCTAATTTTGACACTGAAGGACAGTCATAGAAGACCTTCTGGTTGCAGGGAATGTTACAACTTATTCCTATATTCTCATGCAGAGTACATGCTTGTCAAAATTTGCTTTTATTTGTATATTAGGGAATTTGGAAGAGAAGAAACCTAAACTAAAGAAACATATTTGTATGCAACTTCTTACAAGATTTGTATGCAACCTCTCTACACAGCAGAGTACACAGGAAAATTATGCAGCTGGGTAATGCAATACAAACATCTCAGGATAGGAGAAGACTAATGCTGGAGCAGGGGAAAGGTGTGAGGTGGAAGGAGTGGCAGAGAGGAGCTGTTCAGTACTGACCATAACCCCTCACTGCCCATCCCCCTGTGCTGCTGTGGGTGCAGACTGGAGCAAGAACAGCTGGGAAAGGAGTGAAGCTGAACTTGGGGAAACGAGGATGAGAGAATTGGAGAAAATGCCAATTTAATTTGTGGGTTTTTGTTTCTCACCTTTCAGCTTGTTTAGTTAGCCATAAATTAATTTTCCCCAAGATCAGTTTGTTTTGTCCATGACACTAATTGGTAAATTAGATCTCTCTGTCCTTATTTCAACCCATGAAATTTTGCATGTTGTCTTTTTCTTCTGCCCTGCTGAGGAAGGGGAGTGAGACAGTGGCTGGGTGGGCACTTGACAGCTGGCCGGGGTCAACCTAACACAAAACTGTAATGTAACTTCTCTTTAACTCCTATGTCCTTAAACAAAAGTCTGATAGCACCATGGTATTACTTGGAGTACTACATGCATAAACGTGCAAAGGAAGATTTAAATTTTTAGTATGTGTTTAATAGTTAAAACTGTACATAGAGATAACATGGTGACATCATCACTGAACAAAGGTTTCCTTGCCTGGTGAGGTCCATTTTTGAGGACTTTGTACCATAATGGGGTAGCAGAAAGGTGATGGTTTAAATAAGATCAAAGAAAGGGTATTATGTTTTCCTAAAGAAACACTGAAACTGTACACATTAATTACACTAGTTACAAAGTTCCCACTAATTACAAAGTTCCTGCAATTTTTTTTCTAGAAAAACGAAGCAGTTGTCAGGCTGCATAAAATTTAGCAGTTACAGAATCTGAGTTGAAAGGAACCAATCAGGATCAATGAATCCAACTCCTGGCCCTGCACAGGACATCCCAAGAGTCACACCACGTGTGTGAGAGCATTGTCCAAACACTTCTTGAACTCTGTCAGGTTTGGTGCTGTGACCACTTCCCTGGGGATCCTGTTCCAGTGCCCAACCACCCTCTGGGTGAAAAATTTTCCTAATATCCAACCTAAATCTGCCCTGACTCAGCTTCATGCTGTTTCCTTCAGTCCTATCACTGATTAGTCCTGCTAATTGCAAATGCAGCCTTCCCTGTTTCAGCATGCACAAAAAGCTAACCAATTTATAGTATGTGGCTTGTTGGTTCTTTTCAGATGTCTAAAAGGACTGACCCTTACATTGCTCTGTAATGTAAGGCTTTCTGTGAGGCATTGAGAAGTAGAAAATGGAAATAAACTTTATCTGCCTTCATTATTTCTAATGACTGGTAGCAAGGCATCCTAAAGGTGACACGTGTTTAAGCTGGGAGTACTGTAACCAAGAGATCCAATATTATCTTTGAAAGGCAATGTTACTGCATTCTCCATAGTTGACTCCTCACAATGAGCAATTTCCTTTAAAACAAAAGAATTTTAGGGAAAAAGTGCTTAAGGCTTTCATTCAGACTGTAATGCATTCTAACAATTAATATGTGAAATATTAATATTTTGGATGAAGAGTTAGTTAAGTGAATATTTTATTATTCAAGTCTATTTTATTTTGTGTCTCAGTTTTGTCTTAGTTACAAGTAGTATTTTAAAACTGGCTTTTAGGGGTAAAACTTTAAATTTTTCTTCTTTATTTATTTATATATTTTCTTACTGCTAAAAAAGCCCTAGGAGTATGTCTTTCACTGTTTTGGTTTTCTTTTTTTTCCTGTGTACTCCTGACCTTGTCTTCTGTCATGCCAACTTGATGCCTGACCAACATTAGTCTGAGGCTTGGTGGTATGCTTGGCAACAAACCCAAAATATCAAAACATATACTAAAGAAGTTATATTTTAACTTATTTTAAGGTTGCCTGCAGTTTCATACTAGGGAGAAACTCCTTTTGGGCATCATTAGGTCTCTCTGAGATCACTGGTGACTAGTAAATGCAGTTCTTTCACAGAGTGAACACGTTCCATCCTGGTGCAAAGGTGCCAAAGGTGCAAACTCATTGAGCAACACTGAGTAAACTGCAAACAGTTGACTTTGTAATCCCTGAGTTCTCTATGTAATCAAAACTTGTCTCTTGTACTCCCAGTGAGGTTGTTTCCTGTTGTTTTTGTACAAACCTACAGCTATTTCAAGCAAGGTGGGGAACAAGGATGTGCATTTTTATAAAAGGAAGAGAAGAATTGCAAAACAGACGTAAGACTAGTAAAAGAAGGCAGAACAGGTTAGAGATAGACTGGAGACTGGCATTTAAATGTTGTGAGGAGAGGATAGAACTGGCTTCACTTCAAACTGGGGAATGACCAGAGAAGGGAAGTGTCTGACTGCTACAAGAAGTTGTATACTCTGTAGTGTGGCAAGGTGATTGAATGATCATTTCTAATTCTTCCAATAATCACATATCTCAGATGTGTCTCTTTGTAAAGCAAAATGTGGATTTTATATTTCCCAGTATCCAGGAATATTCATATAACATCTATGCTTCTGAACGAAGTGTAAATCTTAATCAAATTATTATACAAGCTTTCCATGAAACTGAGATGAATGTAATGTGAGAGAGATTGCAGTATAATATGTCACTAAATAATATTTTTCTTTAATAATTCAGGCACTTATAATCAGGTATTTAGGTACTGCGGCAGACATAATTATATATTTCTTATATAATGAAACAGATATAAGAGTGAAGTAGATTTTTCAGTCTTGGAAGTGAAAACTTTCCTAAATAATGTGTTTGTGTATAAAAATAATAATAAAACTATCATATAGGAGGAAAATCCCTTGGGTGAGTTTGTTCAGCTTTGCTCTCTACCTTCCTCTTCTGCTGCTTTATTTGTTTTCCCTGAAGGAATGTCCGTCTCATCTCCACTGACATTTTGAAGTCAGGTGGTGACTTTTAGTTTTCTATTGAGCCTGAGTTCCTTCAATGCCCTCAGGAGTGCTCCTGACTTCCTCATCAAACAGAGGATGCCTCAGTCCCACCTAGAGGTCACAGCCATGACAGAGTTACTGCAAAAATAAACATTAGTATGTTTGTAATATTTTTTTTCTCTCACAAACTACTAAGCAGCTGAAACCAACACTGGCAATCCTATTTGATTTTAAAGGGAATGGGAAAAAGGATTCCAGTTTCTAGTGTGACTTTTATTCCTTCTGTTCTTCCTAGCATGTTAGGAGAGAGAAATATGTTATCTTTCCTCTTTGAGAAGGTCATGTACTCACAGCCAATGAATGGAAAACACTGTTATGATTTTCTTGCAAAATTAGATTCACAATGTCAGTTTCAAGTTTTGGCATAATGTCAGTTTCAAGTTTTGGAAATTTAAATCTATAAGGAAAGGACTATTTTTAAAAATAGCTAAAATTATTTTCTGCTAATATTTCTGATTTTTTTAAGTCCTATTTACATTTCCATGATATATTTCAAGATATTGAACAAGTCTAGAGAGTATTATTAAGAAAAATTTTCGGAAGACCTAAGACACATTGTTAATTGTTGCCTTTCTTGCTTGGGGTCAGTTAATTGATGTTCCAATTCAGCCAGAATTCCTAAAGTCATTCAGTTCAGATTCAGTCAGAAATGCTAAAGTGAAATCTGATATTTCATGGAAAGTCATGCTGCTTCTAGTCTTGCTTCTTGATTAGTGCCTGCCCTTAGAGATACACAAAATAATTTAGATTGGAAGGAATCTCTGCAGGTTGTTTTATCTAATCTGCATCTCAAAGCAGGGCAAACTTTAGGCCTGTGGACTGGTGGCTGTCCATTTGACAGATTTTTTTTTTAACTGTAATCTACTCAGGATTTCAATGCTTGTCCTGTCACCGTGCACCTTCAAGGAGATCCTTTATTTTATACGTTTTTTTCTCTTTCCTTTATACTTTCTTACTGGTTAGAGACAATGGTAAGATCATTATCCACAATATAAAATTTACTAATAACTCTACAATGCAGATATCAAAAATACACTTTCAAAACATCTGTAATTTTATGTAGTCTTTATTAAGATACTAAGTCTGTCTTGACAGGTACGAAAAGTTGTTCTCTTAATCTGATAGTTTTTAACTACAATTTATGTTTTGTGTAGTCATTTCAATGTCACTGTTACTAAGTGTTTAGCTTTTTTGGATATGAACTAGCTGCAAACAACCCTCAGCAGCTCCTAGAAATCTTAAAATAAATACGCTTTCCATGACTACTGATAAAATGGAAAGTTGGATCTATTTGTAAGGCACTGTCTTGTTAGTAATCTTCTGTGTTGGCACAATGTGCATTTTTCCATATGGTGAGGCAGGACTCTTCCAATCATTATATGCTCTCATTCAAATTCTGCCTGCTGCAGGAAATTAGCACTGTTCACACTTGTTTAGGCTTAATAAAAATCATTTTTCCTAAAGCACAAGGATAAGGTCACCATCTGCCACATGAAAATGCCAATTTCAAATGAGCAGCAGTCAAAGAGAGTGTCTTTCATTTTTAGACACTCTCAGAAGGAACTTAATAGGAAAAATGGTAATTGATTTTGACATCTATCAGATTACAGGATAATGTTAAGGTATCAGATTTTCAGTTTTGTAGATGTGTATTTTTTTTTTTTTGTATAGTCTTATGAGTGTTTCATAGACCACTTTCCTATTTTCAGCTCTGTTCACATTTGGGAATATCTGAACATACATAATAGGCATTTGGAAACCTTTCCCCAAGCATGAAGGCAATAGAGCATTTTCATACCTAAGTTCAGTGATTCAGCACTCATAGCTGCTTTGATTTTTCTCAGTTATTTTAGACTATCTAATCCATATAAGTATACACTGAAACATTTGGGTAAAAAAAGTCTGTTACAAATTTATAGTCTCTGTAAAAACCTTTTAATTATAGAACATTGAAAAATATCTATTTATATCATAACATTTTTCTACCAAAATAAGTTACAAAACTCTACAGTTTTGATGAGTTATAAAGAACTTATTTACACTTATTTATTCAGAGTGCATGTGCTAAATAAACACATAATTAATGACTATAGAATGAATGATTGAATATGGCCTTTTCATGACCAGAGTGTTCATACTCTAATAAGGGAGATTAAAAAATGCAACTCTATCTAAGGAGTTGAAGAGCTCTCTTACTTAAATTTGGAAACATCCACTTTTCAAAATTATACTCAGAGTTTTGTAATCTTTCCAAACAGGAAAACAAAATTTACATTTGGCTATTTTTTTAAATATCCTTAGCTTACAGAGTGTCTGGTAGTGATAAGGTTGTTTGAATGGAATATACCACATAAATATATTCAATCACTAGTTCTAGTAATCATTTGCTGTATATTGATAAAAAAAAATCATACACTTATCTTCTCATTTTGGGAAAATCAAGGAATCCAGGAATTAAACATAACAAATCTAATCATTGACTGGTTTCTTCTTTCTCAAAGCACACAGTTCACAAAGGTACAAGCGGAGGACAGAGTCAGGCTGGTGATTGGCAACTTGAGGACAGCAGAAAGGATGAAAGTCACATTTAATAGTGACAAAAACACATTATGGACAGAAGAAAATTGTGACAGATTGTTTCCACCTCACTTATTACAGAATTCTAGACTTGTATTTAGTCATATTATGTATCCTAACATCAGCTCGAAAATAAAGGATGATTTACTATTTGGTCAATGAGAACTGACACCACTTCTTAAATTGCTTCCCTCAGCCAGTGATGTTTTTGGCTGTAATCAGAATTTCAATGCTGACCTCTAACTATTTCCAAAAAATTATACTGATAGGTTTATGAGCTGGATGTTTGCTTTGCTCTCACAGCAGTTTTTGGATCGGGTGATTCTAAGCATAAGTTGCCCTTTATCTCAAATGTGAGTAGCTAATTTCTTTATTGATGGCTCTGATATTACAGCAGCTGTAAAGCCAACTTCATTTGTTGCAGCTCTATGTTCAGCAAAATATTCCAGATGACCCCATGGTTTAATTCTAGGTGCTACATTTTTGTAATTATTTTTATACTTATTATTTAAAATACTTTACAGCTCTAAAATCAATTCTGAAAAGTAAAAACTAATTAATAAATATATAACTGTTTCCAAGCAAGTATACTTCCATCATTCTTTGTGGTCCGTCTGTTACTAACTAAACCAAACCTTTTGTCACCTGTGGTCTTGATTCATACTGTTTCTCAATACTGTCACTTTTTTTTCCCTTGTTCTTCCTTTTTTTTTTTTTTTTTTTTTCCTGATACGCTTTTAGAGATGTTAAGGCTCTATTTTCATTTTGGTCATTTCCTCCTTTAATTTTATGGTGAATGGAAATCCCATCAGAGATCATAAAGGGAAAAGCATGTGTTCATTTCTTTTTTCATTTTTTTTAAGCTTTCTTCATTTTTAGGAGAGTACTTTTAACTTTGTGGCATGATTTAATTAATAAAGAGGAGGATGAATGCTATTCTTCCCTTACCTCTGACCCTGCAAGCACTACCTGGTGTGTACCTGGGCTGGGTCTGAAATTAGTCATGCACAGTGCAATCTGTTCTGGTGGCAATGCTGTGTACCTGGTGACAGGTTGTGTGCAAAAAAAGACAGATGGGCTTTTTAGCTATCTCCTACTTTGTACATATCTGTATGGGTGGACTGAAGCACCATAAGATGTAGATAAACTGTGCTGTCAATAGAAACATCAGGTATAGGGATACTCCTGGCCCTTGGTCTTAAGACAGAAAAAAAAAAGGGTATAAAACTACCATAGAAAATTACTTCTTAATGAGCAACACCTAAATAAAAACAAATATATTATGGCATGTTAATGTAGAAAATAGTGATAAAACAAGCCTAAAGGACTTGCCAATTAAATATTAAGAACACTAATATACCTGTTTATATTGCTAACATTTCTTTGTATTTCCCCTTAACATAATTTTGTGACACTTTAGAAGCTATTAGACTCATACTTCAGTCACCCATGGAAGAAAAGCCAGTCTCCTGCAGCAGCAGCAGTTAATGGGGGTTACACTTCTACAAGTGTCTAGACATCAGTCCAGCATAATTTATCAGCAGAGCAGACTAATAGTGAAGTCCAGCATTGCTGTAAGAAAGCATGGTAAATCAAACTTTCTACCTGGCTTGTGTGTATGCTGCAGTCAGCAGCAACCACTGGCTGGGGGCACACAGTCCTGCTGCTCACAGGAACAGCAAAAACAACCTCCTACAATGCAATGAAATCCTTCCTCAGTTCAGCACGATTCCAGAAGCAGGCTGCAGATGCAATTTAGTCTCTGCTCTTATTCACATTTCTTCCAACTGTGCCAAGGGTGGCCATAGCCATATCTGAATGACAGTGTTATGTGCTAGGAGATGAAGTAGTATATTGTTTCATTTTGTTCAGCTGTGGCTGAAGTCATTCCAATTTAGTTCAAGTTCAACAAGGTTTCAAAATAGCAACTTCTTCTTTCATTAATAAATAATTAAAATTATGGCTTGAACCAACTTCTGTTTAGGAAAATAATGGATTTGCTTCAGCTGCCTGGTTGTGCATTTAAGTGGGAGCTACAATGTATTTTTCAACAAGGAGTATGGGTAAACCTATTAAGGATAAGCCCTTTTCAGCCCATCTTTCCTGACACTAGATGTATATGAACTGAAATAAACTAGAGCAAAGTTTCACCCTAAAAAAAGATGTATTAACATTTGTACAGCACTGCTTGTGCTTCTGCTATAAAAACGGGCTCTAAAAATGGTGTAGTTCTATATTTAGGGCCTCTCACTTCTATAACAAATATATTCATTTTATAAATAAATATTTTAACTGCTAATCCTACCCATCCAATTTAGGGTCTGAGAAGCTGTGCTTTTCCCTTGTGCTGTCATAAGTGAAAAAAAGTTTTGAATGTCAAATTAAGATTTCAGTTGTGTCCTCACCATCTACAGTAACACAGCTTTACTGTCTGGAATATGTTTATGTGAGTATAGCTGCTGAGTGTAATCACAAATCTTATCCTTTTTAAGGCTCTGTGGGGCTAGCAGAAGTTTGTTTTTTTGTTCCAGTTCAAAGAGCAGAGATACCTGAAACTATGAAGGGGACTGAATTAGAAAATAAGAAAGAGTCAATGCATGCAATTAATTTTTAAAAAGTATAATTGTCCTCTAATTAGCACAATGAATTAATATTATTGTAACTTTTCCAATAACCCCTCCCCCTCCTTCCCCCCCAAAAAAGCAAAGTCTATTTCTCAGTTTCTTAAAAGGAATACAATAAAGAAAAAGAGACAAAAAGGGGACAGTGATCTCATACAGATGTAACTGTAAATATGCAGCTATGATGGCCATACTGAACATATTTCTGCTTACAGCTCCACTTTGGCCACTTATACAGCGCTTTTCCTTCCGAAGGCTACCTAAAACATGATTTCTTCTCATGGTAAAAGCCCTTCTGTCTATATTTCACAATAACTAAAAGTGTGAAGAGGCTTTCCTGAAGGAAATGTCTGCCCTTTGAGTTCTTTGTCCTGCTATTTTCTTTCTTCTCAGCTCTTGGAATGAGTTGAGAAACCTGAATCCTTCAGGCAAACACCACAGGAATATATTTTGCCTCTTTTAATGGGAGTATGTCTTCTATGACACACATGGTAAATGACTGAAGGGTTTTATTTGTTGGGAAAACGTTCAATGATCTATTACTATCATGTTACTACAGTGATTTATGCATCTGGCATTTAGACATGTCCAAACGACCCATGTTTATGAATTTCTGACAGAAAGCAATAATAGTTTAAAGGGATCAACCCTGAGCCACTTCTGAATGATATTTTTACTATTAGAGGTCTGCTTTCATAGCCACTAGACTTAAATGGAAACTATCTCTATTTTTTTCTTTCTTATAACTTTGAAGTTCTTAAAATTCCCACTTGACAGGAAGATACACTACTGTCTGTTTGCCTTTAAAATCCACATATTTACCTCTTCCTGTTAGAATCATATGATACTCAAATGTGAACATATGTGGTTACAGTATTTTTATCTCTGAAGCTTTGTGTGAAATAATGTAGTAGAAAATGCTAGTACAAATTCAATGATATATTCTAAGGAAATATTATGAACTCTTGGAGGGAGTTTTTAAGCTGCATAATTAAGCTGCAAAACAGCTCTTCAACACCACTACTCCAGGATGTAAAACACAGTTCAGGCTTGCAGGGTACAAGTCAAAAATCAAGTTTGGGTTACATACTTGGTGCTTAAGAGATTATGTTAAAGGAAATACTTATAAATGTAAATATGTTACAATGAAAAAATTTCTGTATTTTTTACTAAGTGATCTATGATTTAGAAAGGCACAAAGTTCTTCTGAAACTAATTAAAATGGAAAGTTAAGAATGCATTTTCTTCAAGTATGGCCTTCCTCTCTCTGACCTCAATTTCTGACCTTGATGTAAAGTATTTAAAGAAAAAAGATATATAAATATTAATAAATATTTCACTGTTAAGTGAAATGATTTTCTGAAATTTAGAAGATATATATTTGCAAGGAATTGAACTCAACATAGACTTAGAACATAGCATACAATCAGACACTGAAGAAGCTTGTTCCTTGAAAGGGAACGTAATTTCAGATAGATCAAGGCATTCCCCTTTAGAAATGGAATATTACTATATTTAATAACCCTTTTTTTTCCCTGCAGCAAAATGAAGATTTTTACAAGAAATTCTCCTTGTGTTGTTGTTGCTCTGCAAAGGAACCTTAAAACACCAAATGCACTTTTCTCCGCTCTAATATTTCCTCCATATTTCCAGAGTCGTTGAACAAAGGCTTTCATTTAAGTTAAAAAAATTGACTTAAAAGTATAAGGATATGACAGTGTCCAGTGAAGCTCAACCACAACTCTGTTTCACAAAAAATCAAAAAAGTCTCCATCTTCTCCTACTAAAAAAATACAGCTTTGATCTAAAAATGAGTAACTTTCATTTTTTTGTGATATATAGTAGAGGTGCATCACTGCTGTCTTGTTAGTTTCACGCCAAAGATATCACCAGTGTTGGCTTTTAGACTCTGTTTTAGCAGGAAAATTTTTTGTCTTTTCTTGCTGCTATCTTTCCTTCATTTCTTTCAGATTTACTGCAGCAATTGAAATGAGGAACACCCACAATCTCCATTTTAGCAGTATACATTTAGTTCCAAAATATCACACTGTTCATGAAAGATGAATTATTCAGTGCACCATTTAATAGTGAGAGGTCTGTAGATTGTTTGTATTTTAATTAAGCATAACCTAAATTCAGAATCAGTCCCTAAAAATTGAGGATGGTATTCTGGGTTTCCATTACTTTAGTATGTGATAGTCAATTAGACTACAGAATAGATGTCTGTAGGGGTAGTTTTAAGGAGGATTTTTTGAGAATTTGTTTCAAAGTGCCTGTCTGTGCCTTCCTATTGATCTTGCATTGCACAGAGGAGTTACTATGCTGAAATTTATTAATTTGCTTTTATATTCATTATAGTCTGCAAAATGTTAAATAACCTTTGGAATTTTTTTAGTCTTTTTAGCTCATACAGAAAGAAGAAACCTGATTTGGCAATGTTAAGATAGAAGTCTGACAGATGAAACAGAGAAAGAGCAAAAGCACTGAGTGTTTCGTTATTCTGGGGAATTGTGATGTTAATTGTAGGTGCCAAAACAGTTTTTCCTAGGCCTTGACTAGAGCAGAAGGATGAGGATTCTGGTGGGAACAGGATGAGGATTGTTCTGAATTTTAAAACAATTTTTAACCTTGGGGGGAAAATGGTAATGAAAAGAACTCTTTTAATTCTCAAGGGATAAAAGATGGATTCAGGTTATTCCCTTTTAGGATAAATCTAGGAACTGATGTCAGAAGTTAAGTCATTCTTTAATTAATGTTTGATGGTGGAAGTATTTTTTTTTGTGGAATGAAAAAATGGTTATGCATATATCTATAGAATGAACAACATAATTTCACTTCCTTTCAGGACATAGTTTATATCTAAGAAAGTCTGTAAATGTGACAGCTTTTTCTTAATTAGGAAAATACCTTACTATAGTCTTTCAAAAGACTATAGTAAACCAACTCAAATTTAAATTTCAAAGTGGCTTCACCTTTCTCATATTATTCTGGTGGCTGATAGCCCTAATGACCTTCACATGATACCAACTGGCAGGTAATTAGCTACTCAAAGGAACACTAAGTAAGATTGCTGATGACAAAATTGGGAGGAGCTGTTGACTCCCTTGAGGGTAGAGACCTCAACAAACTAAAGAGATGGACAGTCACCAACAATACAAAGTTTTACAAGGCTGAGTGCAGGATTCTGTGCCTGGGATGGGGCAGCCCTGGTTGTACGTACAGACAGGGCATGAGAGGCTGGAGAGCCATGCTGTGGAAAGGGACCTGGGGGTCCTGGTCAATGGCAAGTGAAACATGAGCCAGCAGTGCCCTGGCAGCCAGGAGGGTCAGTGGTGTCCTGGGATGCATCAGGCTCAGCATGGCCAGCTGGACAAGGGAGGGGATTGTCCTGCTCCGCTCTGGGGCAGCCTCACCTCGAGTGTTGGGGGCAGTTTTGGTCACTGCAACATAAAAGAGTCGTTAAGCTATTAGAGTGTCTAAAGGAGGGTCATAGGGATGGTTAAAGGTCTGGAGAAGAAGCTGAGGAGTGACTCAGTCACTTGGTCTGTTCAGCGTGCAGAAGAGGAGAGTGAAGACCTCAAAGTGGTCTTCAACATGGGGGGAAGTGAAGGGGCAGACACTGATC
>NW_005054557.1:717314-726348 GCF_000277835.1 Geospiza fortis | reverse complement strand
GGCAGCTTCAAGCAACAGAATGCACACGTGTTTGACAAAGGGAACCATCTTACCTGAATCTTAAAAGGTCAACTACCACTAGTTTGAAAATACCTTCTGAATATTTCCAACAGATAAAGGGACAAAAAGACAGGTTTTCCACGTGGAATGTAAGTTTTTATTTTGGAGTGCATTTAAAGGATAAAAAAATAATCATGTTGGCAAAGTAGAGATAGCTGGGTACCTTGGTTTTCTTGAAGTGGTTTACCGTAACATTTACTAATCTGCTTTCCACTCTCTGACTGATAGCCAAGACTGAAGAAATGGAGTCTATTTTCTATGACGGTGTTCACAGGGGTCCGAGGAAGAGGGAAGAGACGAGGATCTGACTCCATGTTTCAGAAGGCTGATTTATTATTTTATGATATATATTATATTAAAACTATACTAAAAGAATAGAAGAAAAGATTTCATCAGAAAGCTAGCTAAGAATAGCAAAAGAAAGAATGACAACAAAAGATTGTGGCTCAGACAGAGAATCTGAGCTAGCTCACTGTGATTGGCCATTGTTTAGAAACAACTACATGAGACCAATCACAGATCCACCTGTTGCATTCCACAGCAGCAAATAATCATTGTTTACATTTTGTTCCTGAGGCCTTTCAGCTTCTCAAGAGGAAAAATCCTAAAGAAAAAATTTTTCATAAAAGATGTCTGTGACAATTCTCTCTTTTTTTTTAACAACTGTGTTCTTTTCCCTCTTTGCTTGCATCCTTGCTTGCCTACTTTAGTCCTTGATTAGCAAAGCAGAATCTTCTCTGAGAAGTAAAACAGCTTTACAGCAAAGAAGGCAGCAATATATTAAGAGAAAGACTTCTCATAATCTCATTTTCTTTTTGTCTGGGTAAAAGAAAATGACATTTGATAATTTAATTTTTAGGGCCTACTGCTTTCCCTGTATTGGACTTGTGGTAACTGTATCTGGCAGGAGCAGGGCAGCAATAGTGGCTCTGACAATGCCACTGTAGAATGTGAATATCCCTCTCTCCAGCTTTATGGACTGGAAACAACAGACCTACAGTCCCCAGTGACATTAAAGGTGCAGGAAAAGGGGATGGATGGGTTTACTGGGGTGATAAAGGATGATTGACAGAAAGATATATTCTTCTGGATATACTTTAAGCACTGTTACAAATATAGGTCAAGTATTCTCCAGCATGGCAGACTTAAAAGCCAATCAAGGCTGGAAAAGTTATGTACTTTGTAGTTTTAGACACCTATATCTGTATTTATGTGTACTTTTTACTCATTTGTAGGAGTTGAGGTAAGAAAAAAACAACCAAAACAGCAAAAACCAAATCCCAAACCTCCCAGTCCTAGTTTTCTGGGCATTGCACAGGAATAGCAAGCCTGTGTCCATGTGCTCTGTGCCTGCCATAAGGAGCTGCCATCTGCTTGGAGAGGAGGCTGGTCCTTAATGTGTTCTCACTCAGTACCAAGCTGTCTTAGCAAAGCCAAAACCAGTGAGCTTCAGAGCCTGGGTAAGAAACAGCCCTGTGCATGTGTTACACACACATTGGCTGCATACTCTGTTCAAGCTTTCACACCTGGACATCTCATTAGATGCATTCAGACTCTATTTCTATTCCTGTTCATACCCCTAAGTTCTGTTTTAACAGGCTTTCAAAGAGAATAGAAATGTAGTTTGGTAAAATAGCTGCTCTAAAATATCACACAGAAGTACGACTTCACCTGAGTTGACTGTGGTAAATTTAAAAAAGCCAAACCCTTCAATAATTCTTCAGATATCTTCATGTTTGTATTTCTGCTGTGGCTGAAACCTGGGAAATGTCTAAAATACCATGCAACAAAAAGGTAAAGACAAAGGAGAGTTGTGTGAAAACAGGTCATCTTTTGAGGTTTGCTATGGATTATTTTAGACCTGCAGAAATTAGTGTTTGGTGAGGCTGGGGACAATATTCTGACATGAGCCCTCACTTGACTCATGGCACAAAAAGTGAGATTTTTCACTGGGGCTGCTTGGGAAGTTCATTGCTTCCCAGGCTGTGTGTCTTGGCATGGCTGCTCTGCAGGGAGCTGCCCTTTCCCTTTCCCATGTGTGGTGTGAGTGCCTGAGTGCCCTGGCTCTGGGCTTGTATGGCAGAGTGTAGGAGCTACAGTGCCTCTTTAACACACCTGCCAAAGGACTTGGGTGAGCAGAGAAACTTCTGAAAGCTTCAAAACATTCAGTTTGTCCCTGCTTGCTTGCTGCTCCTCTGCACCAGGAAAGGCCCACTAAAACCCACAGCTTTGTCTTGGTAGCTGAGACAGAGTGTTTAGCATTGCTGGCACTGGGGTCTGAGCAAGGGAGGGAAATACAAGGGGAGCAGGGCCATAACAGAGAGCCTTGCTGAGGTTCTGGCAGTGCTGATGCCCATGGGCCAGCAGGGACAGATGGACCTGGCTAAATTATGCCAAGAGCTGAAATCAGAGAGCCAGAGGTGGCTTAGAGCCAGTGTAACTCTGACTCCTAGATTCCTGTTTCTGTGCCAGACATCTAAAAGTGCAGCACAAAAGCCATATCTGAAACTCCCAACAGAAGATCTTCCTCCATCAATTAGTCTATAGCAGGAGTGTAAACAGCTCAGCAGTTCTGCTCTGCCTAGGATCGCTGTGTTGTGCATATTAACTAAGGTGAATTTTTAATTTTTAGATTATTTTGTAAAAGATGGCAGAAAAGTGAGAGTTTCTTAGTGCTTAGCACTTGTGAAAATCAGGTGACTTATTTTTTAACATAATTGCAAGAATCTGTTTCTGAGGGATTCATGTGTTTCAGGAACAAAATGCTGTTTCTCAAAAGTGGCTGGTTTGAATTGTTGTAACAAGCCCACCATTTAGGGTACCTTCTGGATTGTTTAGAAATCCAGAGTAGCCTAAAATTATTTGGGTAGTATCTCGAGACACAAAGCAGTTGATGTGCTTCACCTCCATCTAGCCTGAGGGCCAAGAGAAGCTGTGTCTTATGAACCAGCTTATCCCTGAGGTGCTCAAAATGGGGTTGTCATGGAATTGTGCTTAGCAAAATAATTTCTGTCTGTGGGTTAAATAAAGCTGAAATCCTAACAAAGTGACCTCTGCTTTAATCTTTTCCTGGAAGTAGTAAAAGTGCACTTATTTGTTGTTGAGGAAAAGCCAGATGTTTTGTTACCTAATAGATATGCTTTTATTCTCATGTAGAATGCTGAGGAAATGCATAGATGTAGCTACTTTAGCTCCTGCTCCAAGTCTTCTTAACAGTGACCTGTGTCAAACAGCATCCAATCCCTTGACATCCAGGTTGTTGTTTCACTAAAGCATTACATAATGTCCTTAGATCTCGCTTTCTATAGGTCAGTGAGGATTTTGAGGATTTTATTAAAGTCTGGAAATGGAAGAAGAGCATTTCAAATAAGCCGGGATAGGACCTTCTTCAAAATAATTCTCTTGCATTCCACTGAGAGATTTTAGTGCCATGCGATAAGAGAAAGAAACGCCAAGTATTTATAAAAAGACAAAACAAAAACCCAAATCCAAACAAACTGTGATTATCCTACAATGATCTTGCTGCTCATTTGGAAATACCTTCTTTTTAAAGTCAATACCTAGCCAGCTTGCTCAGGTCATGTTTTGAGGTGGAACTATCTTATCCAAGATAAATTCTATAGAACATTTCTCTATCCTTTTTCTCCTTTTAAAAATTTACTGATAGGCATGTTTGTGTTTATAACTGATTTTGCAATAAAATCTTCTATTCCCTTTTTAAGCAGCAATTCCTAGATAAGTCCTCTGGGTGTCAGTACAACTTCAGGTATAGCTACACTATGGTCTTGCACTTCTTCTTTAAAACATTCCACAGTGAACAGAGGAAAGGTAAGAGATGAAAACTTAAGCAGTAGTGCAAAGGGACATGTGACAATTGAGGGGACACTGACATGCCTGAGACCCAGCATGGAACACATCTGAGCTGCCCTGGTTTCCCTAAGAAGCACCAATTACTCTCCTGTATGTTGGACCGCACGTGAACAGCCTGAGGCAGTGATTGCTGTGCAGGTGGAGATGGAGACTGCTCAAGGAAGTGATGCCTTGTGAAGGCTGACCTAGAACAGAGACTAGATGGAGCTAAAAATAAAGTAGGTATTTATTAGGAGGCCTCAATAGGTACATCTTGGGCAGCACAAGGGCCTATCCAGGGCTATACCCAGTATGAACCCAAAATGGTCACAAAAATGGATGACTGGTCAGAGGGTCTCCCATTTTTATAAGTTCTGGTCCATTTGCATATTGGAGTTAATTGTCCAATTATAGCTTTAGGTTATGAAGTCTCATCTTTCTTGTTTTTCTCTCTTCAGTCCACATTGTTGATGATCTTGGGCCTTAGATTTTGATTGGTTGTCCTTGGTCCCAAGCTAGGAAAGGAATGGTTTTGTCTTCCTACTCTGTGAAGAGAGCTTACCAACCCTTAATATGAAGCTCAGATGTATGCTCTAAAGTAGTACAGAATCTGAAAAATATAAAACCTACAACGTGAGGTATCAGAAATTACAGAGATGCTAGAAGGAGTACTGATCTTGTCCTTTAGCAGGATTAAGAAAGGATAAGATTTCTAGTGTTTGTCTCTAGATGGTCGTTGCAGGTTACAGGACATGTCCAAACAGATTTCTGCAAACTGATAAATAACTTGCATGGAATTTCTCAGATTCTGGGGGCTTTGCTGGTCAGCATTTTCCCATGTGCGTGAGGCAGTATGGCCATTGTCTATGAGAAATATTTGAGAGGAAAGAACAACAGGAGAAATGGGGTAGTAAAACCAGAAAGCTTTGTAGAGAGACTTAAAGAATTGCAGAAAAACTTGGGTTGGGAACAACTGTGAAGGTCATCTGATATAAATCTTCAGGATAGATCCATCTAGATGAAGTTCAGAGCCTTTTCCAGATGAGTTTTGAATGCCTGCAAAACTGGAGATTTGACAATCTCTTTACACAGCCTGTTCTTCTCTTTGATCATCCACATGGTAGAAAATTCTTTTTCCTTAACATCCCATCTGAATTTTCCATGTGCCAGCTTGTGACTGTTGCTTCTTTCAGTCATGTAGACTCCGTCTTCTCTATCCTTTCCTGTTAAGTAGTTGAAGGCAGCAATTAGATTTTGCTCAAACCTTCTCTTCTTACTGAACAAACCCAGCTTCCATAGCCTGTCCTCCTATGCCCACAGCACCTCTGCAACCCTTTCTGGAACTCAGTCCAATTTGTCAATATCTGTCTTGTTCTCAAGTCTCACAAGCATGGAGTAGAGCCAAAAAACCATTTCCATCTACTTTATGGCTCTGGTGTAGCAAATACAGCTCAGTGTGTCTTTGGTCCTTTTCATCACAGGGAACTCTGCTGACATCAGGCATCCTTTCTCAAAAGCTTCTTCTCAGTTGTTAGACCCCAGCCTTTCTTGTTGCATGGGTTTACTCCTCCTGAAGTGCAAGACTTTGCTGAACTTGCTAGCTTGCTGTACTTCTCCAGCCTCTGATTGTCCCTCTGCACTGGGAATGTATAGGGTCAAAGTGGAAGTGTGAGGAAGCTCTCAGAAATTCTCAGGCTTTTATTTTTTCATCAAGTGCCATGGCCAGACTGAGCATTATCTGCTCAGGGACCAGGAAAGCAAGCAGTTCTGCCTTTCTACTAATAAAATTATGTACTTTTTGCAGCTGGGACTGCAGGGGAATCACAGTTACAGGGGTATTGATACAAACTGCTGAATGAGAGGGTTTCCTCACCCATATTTTAAAAACACTTGATGTGCTAAAAATTTTCTTCATTTGCAATCAGAGGATATGTGAATAAATCCCAACAGGGATGCCACTTTTGATTCTGAAGAGATGCACTCACAAAATGAGAAGGAATGGGTTTAATCTGACTCCTCTTGCTCTCCCCTCATCACAGGCCACTGTTGTCAGACTGAATTAAAAAGTTTGCAGAACTACATTCCTTAAGCAGGAAAAAAGTGGAATGGTCATAAACCCCAGTAGAATTGGTGCATAGAGATTGTTATTTGGCCTTTAAATATTAAGTGGTTGGTTTTAAATAGGTCTGGTGCTGATGGTTTCTGCTACAGGTTTATTGATTAAAATAGCTGCTTTACATCAGCTCCAACTTTGTTTCTCCAGAGGCTTTTGTCTTCATGAATAATGTACTCTTTTGCTGAAATTTTGTTAGAATTAATCTCCTGGAGTCTGGCTGTATATCTCTAGGCTCCTAAGTCTCTGTTGAGTAGGCTCAAAATTGTGACATTCCCTGCACTTCCCTCCTTAGAAATGATTATTCCTTCTTCCACCCATCTGAACAAACCTAGTGCTTGCACATTGGATGGTGCACTTGGAAACAGCTCTGACTGTTTTGCTCTTTGAGTGAGGCTTGTATGATACTGAAGGTTGCCTTGCCTATGCTGAGAATTAGATTTCTGCAGCCATTCATCCAAATCCTGCAAGAATGAGTGGGAAAATTCCAGTGAGCTTTGAATCAGACAGTGAATTTGGAGGCCTGTTGTGGCTTCAGGTGGGCAGGTCTCATGCCTTCAATATGTAAGTATTCCAATTTGTGGGATGCATCTAGTGTATGTATGATCAGGCTTTTTTTACACCATGTTTATGGCTTTTTTATGCATTTCTAAAGATGTGCACCTTGATTTCTGGAAGATACTTGAGGATTTTATGTTGAGCCCAAAGGGTATTGTTTTGCCTGCATAAGGGGTGGTGGAACAGACCTTGCACAGCCTCCCATTGCAGGCTGAGGCTTGCAAGTTCTTTTATCCCTCTGGCTGAGTTTACCACTGCTGCAGGACCTGTAAGAAAAGAGGGCAATGAACAGCATGGAAAGTAAACAGCGGTGATAAGACCTTTCTTGGCAACGTGCTTTTCCTCCTCCTCCCTTCTGATCCTCTTTCCTATCACAGAAATGTCTTTACTCAAACTATCTGCTACAACAATAGCTGTTTGTAAAACCAGAGCAAGTGAAGAGTCAGATTAAAGCCTTTGGTGAAAAATATGTGAAATCAGGCTCCCCAGTTTCATTTATGCATGGGAAAATAAATATCAGTGTTGGTAGAAGAGATAACTGAATCTCATGACTCTGGAAATGTAGACAGTCACAGATAGTCTGGTCTGCCTTTACTCTCTTGGGCAGATGGTGACCCTTTCTTTCTACAAGTTAATTTTACACCAAGATAAAACCAGAGAAAAACCCAGTTATGTGTATGTAAACACATATAAAGAAAAAAGTTTTTCCATTCTGAAATGGCCAAGAACAGGATATTGTGGTGCCTGAACCTTTTCCTGAAGATTTTTTTCTGTTTTGTTTAACCAAATGAAAATCTCTTCAAGATGTCATTTGGCAAAGTGTTTTGACCCAGGTGAGACCACAGATCTTGACAGTATATTAGTTTTCCTGAAATATCTCTGACCTGTCTCTAATTTTTTTTAAGGCATGGAGGCTGTGAAGATAACTTTCTTCTTTATGACAGTGAAACACATAGCCAGGATCATACTGGGAGGGAAGCTGACATGTCCTAGACAGATGGTTCCTGTGTGGGTGTTAGCAGATGAGAATCCTCCCTTCTTGGAACACCTGTCTGGTGACCAGTGCTGCCACAGTCTGTCTCTCACACCTCTTACAGACCTGAGAGAAAGATGTGTGACCGGAAATATGAGCATCTACTGGATTGTTTTGTCCTCTCAGGAAAGCCCCTGTGGCTGTGGAGTGGGCGGATGTGGTTTAGAGCAGGTCATTAGGCTTTCTCTCTTTCCTCCCTTAGAGCCTGCCATAAGCATGGGCTGGAGGGGTCAGTGCACAAAATGCCCAATTCCATTTAGTGTGGAGATTTCTGCAGCCTCACTTCCTCCCATCACAGCTACAAACAAGACTCCCCTTGGTGCAGTTAGGAGAGGACTTGAGCAGCTAGAAAAACCTCCCTCTCCCTTGCTAGATTGTATGGCCTGGAATGGTAGGAGGATGCTGAAAGTCCTCTCTGCTCTTCGCCAAAATTCTTCGTGTCAGTGGTAGAACAAAGGAAGCCCAGTTTATTGTGGTTGAGCCTTTGGTATCTCCAGTGGTGGAAGCTCTCATTGAGGCTTTTCCTGTGGCTGGGATATTCAAAACCTTCCCTTGTGGCTTTGCTGCTACATCAGAAAAGTTGAGCTTACGCTATTTTGTTTCCGGGTGTGTGAAAGCAGGAATTGACTCTCTGTCAATTAACAAGGGATGAAATGAGCCAACAAGCTCAGAGTTTATCAGAGTGAGACAGAGAGGTGCATATATTCGCATCAAGATACTGATATAAACCTGATGAAACTGATATAAATAAGGTTATATAAACCTTATTTTCTCAGGATGCCAGGCTACACAGTTCCTTGATGTATCCTTTCAAATAAAAGCATTGCTAGTAGTATCAGTGGTAATGTTAAATTTCTTACAAACATTGTATTTGAGACACGTAACAAAGCAGAAAGGCCAGTAATATTTTGAAAAATAGATAATAATTTTAGGCACACAAAATATGAATAAACATATTTTTCATCCTCCCCTTCAATCAATGCTTTAATTGAGAAGGCATTGGTATTGTAATAACATCTCTTCTGTTGTTGATGCTTTAAGGAACTAATGACATCTGTTTAACCAAGCATAAAGAAGAGCCAAATTACAGGATAATCTGTATTGCTTATTTTATTGTTTCAAATAAAGAACTGAAAGTTGATGAAACTGGGCAATTAAGAAACAAAGCAAAGGAATAAATTTTGCTGATGCAGTGGAATACTGCATTAGCAGTGGAGAGTCAGAGCATGTGAGCCAAGGAACCTTGCATGTCTCTTGCATGTAAAAAATATCTTCAAGTATCTAGAAACTTTCACCTCTTGGTATGCCCCATTCTGATTTGTTTAACCTTGTAGAAAATGCAGTGGGTTTTGATCTTCTGAAGGGGTTCTGCTAGGAGTTAAAGACCAAAGTCTGTAACTAACTGGTAAAAGCAGGACAGT
>NW_005054557.1:679778-717262 GCF_000277835.1 Geospiza fortis | reverse complement strand
ATGGCTGAAGGGTGAGGGCAGAGCTGGCCTGGCTGGCAGCAGAGCAGGATACATGCTTAGGATGTTCAGCAGCAATCAGAGCCTTTAATGGGAGTAGAGGATTAATTAATTCTGATCCATACAGACACATTGGCTTCTTGTGCAGCCAGAATCCTAATTAGGCAATCAAATTTTTTTCCTTTCACAGTGACCATTGCTCCAGCTGTGCTCTAGCTATTTCCTCTCTTTATTTGCAAATCTCTCTCTATTTTACAGCAAAAAAATTTACGTACTTTGGCAGGAAAGCTTCCTTATTTTCTTTCAATTTTTCCTGTTTGCATCTACATATTTGCATATCTGCTTCTGATGTTCTATAATCCCTCAACCTTCATTTTCAAACCCTTGTTATGAAATGAGATCATGGCTTCTTCCTCTGCTCCTTTATTCTTCTAACCCAGGGTTGCTTCACTTCTTTTCCCCCCTCCAGCCCTCAGCCCCTGCTGACTCAGTTAAATATACATGTGCTCTTTTCCCCTTTGTTCCTTCTTTTCCCTTCACCCCTCTGTGGCTGCTTTCCTTATGTTGGCTTTGATCTCTTTGCTGGCAACACTAACATTTTAAAATCTTTCCTAATTTGTTATTTTTGCACATTGTTGTGAAATTAAATATCTTGGAAAGGAAATATGGGTTGCCCCACTCGCTGCAGGAACAAACTCATTGGGTGGGAAGGCTGTGTATGGATGAAATCTGTGCTGGGGAAGTGCTGAGGAGTGGTCCAGCCCTCTGGACTCTGTGCTCTCAGTCTGGTCTGAGGAATGAAGGTACATCCCAGATTCAGCCCCACGGTTAGCCTCAGTTTTGCTAAGCCACACTACTGCAGCAAATGGAAAAATGGAGGGCCAGTACTTCTATGTCCTTTTGTTCTTGGTGGTGACCAAAACCACCAGGAGTGTGACCCTTAGTGATGGGAACTGAGACACAAATCCCTGGAATTCACTGGGGTTCTTCTCTTTGTCAGCAGGGACACTGAGAGGTCACTTGTGTTTCACAACCCTTCCCTCTCTTGGGGTATTATCAGAGTCCTAATCTACTGCTTAGGGTAGCTCATAACTCTTGGGTTGCAAGCTGGTATGTGGCAAAAAAATGACCACTGTAGTGACTGAGTTCCTGTCAAGATGTAATTTCCTTGACTAACCCTAGTTGTGAGGTTTTCTCCTGGCAGTGGCAGTAGCAGATGAGTTTCTGCCAAGTACCTACAGACAGTCTTTGCAGCAGCCCTCACAGAGGTGGCTCCATATGGTCGCTCTGGCCTGCAGAATCTGCTGCTGGATGACCTGTTCAGCTCTATTTTTTTTTTTTTTTTTTAATGTCAGATGCCTTTCACTCCTCTCTTCTAGGGAATCAAGAATAAAAATTTCAAATTACTCCACATCCCATTCCCCAGACTGAGACTGAACTTTATTTGTGACCTTCTTTTTTCCCAAGATTGACTGGATTTTGTTGTTTTATTCCAGGTCACCGGTTTCTTCAGAAGATCAAGGTAAGATCTGTTTTATAGATACCAACAGCATATTAAAAATGAGACCAAAGACTAGTGAGTAAGCTCTGTTTTAACATAGTTGTGGTGGAGAAAGATGGTTTTTTATAAAAATGAAACTTTGATGTTGATGAAACTTTGTTCACCCCTAGACATTAAGTGCTTGATCATTTGGTTAGTTTAATTGGGACTGACAGAAATTGTTGAGTTATTTGTAAAATGAATCTTGCTTAATCAAATGGAACTATTGCTAGAGTTTACAGTTTATTCATCCAACTGTATAGAGCCCCACCTCTGGAAAATGTGTGGCTTAAAGGATGATACAAGTTTTTGTAAAGATAAGCACAACTTTTATGACTCTCATAGGGCAGCATCTTTTTCACTGAGAGGACAATGCATTGTGTTTTAAAGGCTTAAACACACATTATCTTGGGTTACCAGTAAAGTCAGTTTAGTAGGACAGTATGGAATTTAAGGCAGATAGGCTCTTCTACATGGAAAAATCTCATGGCTTGAGTCACAGGAGTTGCAGGTTACGGCAATATGCTTGCTGTGAGGGAGACTTGAAGGATCTGATCTTTCCCTTTGGCCTAGAGAGGGAGTTTGTGATGACCAGCTGCTTAATAATGTGGCAAACTTAAGTCCATCTACAGTATATCAATATATGGCTACATTGGTACTGAAATCCAGAGACACTGTGAAGGGGTGGTAATTGCATTGCCAGAGTTGCATAAGGAATGAGGAACAAAAAAAGGGAGACTGACTGAGAGGAGAAAGTTCATCATGTGGCTCTGAAGTGGGAATACTCTTTTGGTCCAAAAAAGAAATATCTATTTTCTTCTGACATCCAATTTGTATGCAGTCACACAATCAGAACATTTGCTGGCCAATACCACAAGCATTACTCAGGAAAGATCCAGATGGGGATTGTAAGGACTGTTGCAAATGGAGGTGCAAGGAGGTCTGAGCCTGGAAGTGTGTCACTGAACTATGCTCACTTGGAGTGTGGAGTGACTAGTTAGGTATCAACATACATTGTCCTTGGCTCCAGCCAAGGGTTTCAGTCCACTGTAAGGGATGTCAAGCATATTGTCATTAATAAACTCTCTTCTATCTCCTTGGCGAGTCCTTCCTCAGTAACAAAAGTTGTAAAGAAAGCCATAAAAGTGAACAACCATGCAAGACTAAGGATATATCTGGCTTATCTAGTCCATTCCTAGTGTCTGGTAGCAGCAGATCCTGTGACAAATAAAAGTATAAGACTGGCAGAAGAATACAGGTTTAATTTCCTGATGCGGCCTATTAGATTTTTATGATTTACAGCTCATTGATTTTGTGAACCAGATGGACTTTTCCTGTTTAATAGTTCATCTGCTTTTTACCATGACCACAGGTTCTAATATTCAGTACAGGACTGTGAGAAGTTAACAGTATACCTCATGTCTCCAACTCTCAGAAGAGATTTGAAATCATTATGGTATAATATACTGTTTCAGGACCTGGATTCAAGCTGCATCTCAGTGCATAAACTTGTTAGTGATGGGCTGCTCTTGCTATTTCATTTCCCTTGCATTTACTCTATTGCTTCATTTTTATCTATTAATGGAGCAACAGACGGTGTATATGCATTTCCTTGTGTGTCTTTAAAGGTTAGTATTTCATGCTGTCAGAATGCTTTTCTTCTTTCCACTATTTTTATACTTATTTGAGTTTTTGAAAAAACCTTCCTGTTTGCCATCTACCATCTGCTGCTATGGTTTGGCTTTTCAGGTTTGATCAACATCTCTGAATAGCCTCTTCTTCCTTGCCTTTCTTCCCTTTCTCTCACAAGCAACCTCTTCTGAAATGCAGAGTGAAAGGCCTTGACCAATTAGTGACATGACAGTGCCAGTTATTAGAAGTTTTGTGACCATGGAGTTTCTAACTAGGTTTGTCATCCCTATAAATATGTAGGAGCTTCTCTCAAGCACAAAAGATTTCCCATTCTCCAGTGACTTTTCAGAAAGTAAGGTCCAATACTTGTATTTCCTCTATCCCACTATGGCAGCTACAGAACATGGTAAATGGGCACAGTACTAAAAGGAAAATGTGATAAAAGTGCTGCAGGTATTTCAGAGTCTAGAAGGTTCTCAGTCCACTGAGACTGCATGTGTGGAGGCATCTCAAATTAGCCTTAGATCTCAAATCTCTTATCTAAACAAAAAGAGGGTCCATGAGAGAGCTGAAAACTTATCTCTGAATTGCCTGTCTTGTATAGTGTTTATGCAGATGTCTCCTGGCATATTGTTCTTGGAGTATGTATCTTAAAATCAGTTTTGAGACTTGCATATTCATTAATAATCAGTACCCAACTGTGTACCCATTCAATATGTTAAACATTTACTTTTTTTTTTAATAAGGCAATAATGCTTTGGGCTACATAGTGGGGGGAGATCCAACAGTGGAATAATGTACCTTCACTGTACCTACATGGTGCCCTGTATTACAGCTGCTCTGCCCTGTTATGGACACCATTCTAGTGCTGATTTTCTGATGATGTGATATGTTGATCATTACTGAGAAAAGGCTCTTTCTCTTTTGTGTTGGTTCCTCTTTCCCATTGACCACAAGGTTGCATTCTGCATAGATTTTTGCATTGTGCTCCTCACCTTGGTTTCTGAATGTCCTGCTTCTGCTCCAGTGTGGACAGACTACTACAAACACAGTGGGAAACAGTAGCTGTAGCATCTGTAGTGTTCTAACAGACTTGTACCAGAATTAGCATCTAATGTGAGTGGCACTTCCATTAATCCCTGACAGGACAATGCATTATGCTGTCTTGACAAGAGGGTGAAGATAAAGCACCATCTGTCTGGGACTGGGCATCTATTGAACAACTGTAACTGCACACAATGCTCCTTGTTGTGGACACGTGTTAGGGGCACCTTTATCAGTTACAAAACAGGCCCATTTTAATTGGCACAGAAAGAGAAAGAGCACTGCTAGAAAATCCCAAACTTCAAAGGAAAAAATACCCAAAGCCTCTTAAGGTTTGTGTCTTTGTTCTTAGTACAGGTAGCTAGAAAATAGATAACTAAAGAGTGAAATCCGTCAGCTTTTTTTTCTTTCTTTCTTTCTTTTCTTTTTTTAATAAACAAAAGGAGTAGACAAACCCCCTAACCCTCAAATGCTCAAATTGACAAAATGATACAAGCCAAGTAAATATTAAAGCATACCAGTTTAGACAGGGGATTGATGACTCTGAAGAAAGATCTGTTCAGCCAGGTACACCCTGGTGCAGCTCCATGCCCTGCAGCCTTGGAAGTCAGTGGTTTTCTTTGAGTTTTGGGGTTAGATGAGACTCAACAATGGGCACGTGTCAGGCCTGCAGAAGACCTGGTAGATGTCATGATGGAAGGCCAGGCAAGTCATCTTTAATGAAGGGTATCACCTGCTACACTTTTGCTGTATAAAAAGTCTTGTTGATATGCCCAGGAGGTCTGACACTGTTGGAGGTTATTGCATCTAATGTTTCTGGAACAGGAATGGTGGTGTGATGGGAATGCAGACTTCTAGTTCATCCTGTTGCCCCTACACAGTCATTGTCTGGTTATCCAGCACACACTTGTCTGGTTATGGTTAGGTGAATGGCTGAGGTTGACCAAACCCTTCATTCACCCAGCACCTTTCAGAGCTGCACTATATTTTGTGTGCGCACTGGATCATGCCTTGCCCACTCCTATTTACAGTATTCTGCAGAAATCTGCATTAAATATTCACATCTGTAGTTTTGTCTGGCCAAAGTTAGGTTCTCTCTACTATTCTTTGTTTACCTTGTATGTTTGAGTTGATTCTTCATCATCATGCAAGCAATTGAAATAAATTACCTTAAAAAGAGTACAATGAGTTCTATTTCCATTTCAATTATTCTGAAAAAAAAAAACCCCAACAAACTCTTGAGTGTTGCTGTTAATGGTGTAGGGACATTGGTGTGTTACTTGTGTCATGGCAACTTGGAGCTGATGCTGCTCAATTTTGTGTCTGACTTCAAACACAGGAACCTTGCCTTTGATGGAATTAGTCAGTTTTAAGTAGCTATACTAAAGCACCTCAAGTACAGGCAACCAGAGCTTAATCCTTACACTCCTGAGTTGCATTCTGATCGGGAGACAAGAGGTTTCAAATATTTATGTCCCTGCTCTCCTACTTATTTCTCTATAAACCAATGAGATTGGGCTTTCTGCCTAGTTTGCTTCCAGCAGATATGTGGTTTTGCTGCATCAGCATAATTTCTGTGGTTTAGGGTTTGTGGTTTTGGGCATTTTGTGTGTAATAGAATCAAAATTCATGAGGACAACTGAGAAATTAAGACAAGAGGGAAATACATTCAGTGGAGCAATTTTGAAGACAGTTAATTATTACAAAGTAATAATATTCTACAAGAGATTAAGATAAAGGATGAGTTTTCTTCTTGAAAAGACAAATAGCAACACTCAAAGGTCTTTCAGATTCTGCCAGGTGCTGGTTCCATGCCATGGAGCCACTCCATGACTTGGAGTCATCTAGGCTGGATATCCTACACCTAGGAGGGATTTGAGTAGAGTCAGGAGTACATTAGAAGTAAAGTGAGTTTATAATGGTGACTTCTAAATTATTCTCTATTAGAAAAAAAATTTCACAGGGATTGCTTGGCAGAGCTTCAAACTGGAAGTTTTAGGTGGGAGGTGTACTTCTGTCTCTGGAGATCCCTCTGAATAGAGAGAGCTGCTATCTGAGTTATAAGGAAGGGACAGATCAAGTGTGCATGGAAGGCAGTGGTGGCTCCATCACACACAGGAAAATGCTTTGCTCTTCAGTGTCTGCTCCTGCCTTGGAGTCAGAATGCCCTGTCCACTCTGGCATTTGCTCCAGCTCCATTCAAGAGAGGAAATCTAAACACATGCAAGGAGGAAGATGGTTGCAGGAGTCCCAGAAAATAGCACAAGAAGGAATAACACTTCCTAGAACCTCAGATAGATGGGATTTCCTGTTGCCCATGGTGACCTGTAGGAATGCAGATATCATTCTCTTACCCTTCTTTCTGGAGCCACCCTCCACTAATCTTGAAAGTCACAGTCTGCAAAGGGATGTTCTCTAGAATTTTGAAGCAGTCTGCCAGACTGATTAAAATGATGATGAGCAGGGTGCTGTAGATGAATCCAAACATCTCAGTGCTGGTAGAATTAAAAAAATAAAGATGAAAAAATGAATGGCTATTTTGTACACCAGAGGCCTTCAAAAGAGAGAGAGGAGATGCTGTGTTCTTCATGGTGATGCTGCTGCTGTTTGCCCAGCAACAAATTGAGATGTCTTGGAATGCTTTCTCAGTGCAAATTATAGAGACTATGGGAGGGGTTGGAGGGAGGCTCCCCTCCCGACTGCAGGTATTTATTAATTAGCCACTTTGGGAAGAAAGCCCTCCTGGACAGTGTTTGAAAGTGTCTGTGGCTGGGCCAGTGATACCTTGGGGATCTGCTCTGGGTTGGTTCATTTTCTTTTCAGTTCAGCAGTGGCTGGTATTGATGCAGACCCAGGGTCCCTCTGGCAAAAGAAATCATTCTGTGAAAGCACAGGTCTAGGGCTGAGGGAGGCCCTTTCTGGATAAAACCTTTAAAAGATGCCTACACCCACCCTCTCATCATATCCAAGCAGTTTGAGGGGTCAGCAGGTATCTGAGAGGGAGATGTCTGGCAGATGTGGGCATCTGGATAAGTAATAGATGAAAACATAAAAATATTTATTTCACCATGTCCACTGCCATTATCCTTTTCCCCTCTGAAGGAAGTGTGAGTGAGGAATATGTTGTGTGAATTGGAGAGCTTGTTTTCAAGCAGAAGCTCTGGGTAACCTTGCAAACTACTTTGATTCTGGCTTTTTTTCTGATGGAGATTGCTCATGGTCAGATAAGAGTGGCAATGATTTCACTTACTGAAGAACTTGGCTAGAAAAAATATTCTTGAACTGAATTTTGGATGATGTAGTCCTCCTGTGAAGCCCTAGCTTTTTGAGGAAGGGTTAATTAGATATTGCAGGCAGAGGCACTGCAGCCAATGTCGCAGTGGCAAAAACCTGAAGGGAGTGTGCTGAGTGCCTGTGATGGGAATGGTCCACAAAGACAGAGAAGAGGAACAGTGTGGCCCACAATGCTTCTTTTTTGCTGTCCTATTTATTTTTAAATTAAAAATAAACCACTGCTTAATTATTTTGCCTAGGATTCTCTTTCTGCCAAAGTAGTGCCACTCTATTGATAAAATTACTGCATTAGTCAGCCAAAGTCTTCCCTGCCTTGTGCTCTTACTTCATCACAGACATTTTCTTCCACTGCATCACTCCTGAGAATGACATAAATTGTTGTCTTGGTTTAAAAATAAAAAATGGTGGAAGGGAAAAGGAAGGCAAAAAAGTGATGATGTGAGCCAGATGGTGCTTACTTTTATCTGTGACTGTATTTGGGGTTATGAACTATTTACAAAGGAAGTCCTTTTTTTCTTTTTTTACCATTCTTTGCTTTTGTAAATCTGAGTTAAATGGTCTTGCAGCAAAAGTTCAACATTAGGGTATGAATGCTTTCACTCCTAACTATCAACTGCACTCTCAGCTCTGCACTAGTGCCACAGAAACAATTCGGGTTGGACTCTAATTGGCATCAAAGTAGCTTTAAACTAGTCTGAGTGAAAATGGGGCTTTAAAGGCAGCTTGAGTGTAATTTACATCTGCTTGAAAGCCTCTTTATCCTTCCAGAGTTGTATGAAGGGACTTCTGTGTAAGTGAGAACTTGGCCTTTCTTTCTCTTTAACAAGCATGTGTGGCTATTTTTGCCTTCCCCTCCACTCCTTCTCTCTTATCAATGTTTTGGTGCAGTTTGAATTTTTAAATTCTTAAAAGGTAAGCGTTCATAATGCATATTTATAACCACCTGAGTAATGACTGATTTTTTTACATGTTAAACCTTTCTGTTATTCACAAGTTAGGCAAACAGGTGCAGTCAAAACTGTGTCAATTCTCTAAAGCTGCATGGGATGCAGTGCTTTTGTAACTAAAGGACAGCCCTCAAACATTTAGAAGGGTTTTCTACCTCTTTATCCAATCCTAGAAATAGATGTAATTGAGGCATGATTTATTCAGAGGGCCAGCAGATTTCAAAAGTGTCTCTCTCAAACCCCAAGAGGATGTGTGTTAATGCAGGTTTTCCTGTCCAGGTGAAATAGCTGAAGATACTGTGGGAAGGCTTCCCAGGTGTGTGTGCCTGGCTGCTGCTCAGCTGATGTGCTGCTGAGCTCTTGGTTGCTGCACTGTCAGTTTTCTTGGTCTCTTGGGAGTATTGAGCTCTCAGGATCTTTATTTTGTTGTCTTTCATGGAAATAGTGCCTCACACCAGACCTCTTGTGACCTGCCTGGACTGGTGGCATTGCCTTCAGGTTCCATAAGATGCCCAAGACATTTCTGAATCTGAAAACCTGTGGAGAACCCTTGTTTAACACCTGTTTCTTTAGGGCAGTGGTAGCAAAGAGATATATTTTGGGAAAAAAAAATTAAAATCAGTGAGTCTTTGCTTTATTCAGCACAAGGGATATTATGATTTAGGCAGGAAACCTCTAAACTGCATCTATTTTTTGCTGTCATATTTCCATCATGCTTCTTCTGCAGTCTATGGGGCTCCTCCAGCAAATTCAGGAACATGTTTCCACTCCCTGTGAATGGAATATAGTGAATATTTCACTGGATACAGTGAACGTATTCACTATATTCAGCAAATTCAGTGACTATAGAATGGGTGATATATGGTCAATATATATCAGTGGATATGTCTAGGTGAATATTTCAGTGAATATAGTGAATATATTTCAGTGAATATAGTGAGTATCTTTTCAGTGAATATAGAAGAAGTGTTTTTACCATTTATCATTTATTTCTAGGCTTTTTTATTTTTGCCAGCATCTAGAAGCCCCCTTAACCTGCAACGTTTAACTTTTGTTTCATTTTTTTCATGGTTTCCAGTTGTCACTTCCACTACTTGCAGGAGCATAAAACACATGAAGAAAAATTTAATTGCTCCTTTCAGTTAGCTTATCTTCAAAGGAAATATTTAATCATCATCAGCTTTGGTGAGACTTGAGATTGTCTGTAGATCAAAGACCTGAGAGCTCACAGTCATTCCAACAAAGCACTATTAGTTTTGCAATTTAATTTCTCAGTTATGTAGACAGTTTGGCATGTGTATTTTATAGGTGGTTTGTGTTTCTTTTTGTAACTTTAAAAGCAGATAAAATGTTGGAAAGAGGTAAAGATTTTGTAAAAGCCCAAGTGCAGAGATTTGCAACTTCTCTTCATGGATCCCTAAAATTGTTCAATGTGACTGTCAGGCCCTTCAGAAATACCAAGTGAATTCACTGCTCTGTGTCTTAGGTGCCTGTTTCTCACAGTCCTCTCAGAAGGGAAGTAATCCATAAAGCAATTCTGTGGTACTCCCCACCCCTTTCATCTGCAAGGCTGAAGATCATGGCTAGAGTAGAAAAAATAACAGTTCTGTACATTTCTGGATAAGTTATATTACTGTCAGTTTGTCATAAACCTTTTATGAACAAATTGCTGTTTACAGAGAAAATAGTGTATTTCTGAATGGACTCCAGTCCCTTGAGAGCATAGCTTTTGGAGTGATTGAAATAGAAGTTATTGATTTCTGTAAAACTGGTAAAAAATAAACCCCAAGGGCTTCTTTTGTTATCTTTTCTCTAATGCTGATCTTTAACAGCTCAGAGGACTCCAACTGTGTAAAAGTGCTCTTCTAATCAGGGTCAGCTTTTAACTTCTCCAGATGTAAAGCAGTAATTACTTTAAATTTCTGACTCTATGAATTACACAAAGACTAAAACAGCAATAAAGGGTTGGAAATGTTCTGGAAGCTAATGATAGTCCAAGTTAAGTTTAATAACTTTCAAAAATCTCATGATGTCACCTTCTCCTATAGTTTCTTCTCCATTACCAGCTCTACAAGGTTTGAATGAGGCAGTATTTTATGAGGGATTCCTTAAGAGCTCCCCTGAGCACTCTAGCAGGAGATGGTGGTGAACACTGACACTCAAATTCTGGGCACTCCACACCAAAGCTCTTATATTTTTTATTAGCTGCCTCCAACTAGTAAGAAGCATTCAGCACTGAAATGCTGATGGCATATCAGTTCCAAATGCTGAATCAGTGCATCAGATGTGTCTTAGAAAGGGCTGGACAGATGCAGGCATTGTCTGCTAACTGAAGTTTCTGCAAGGAGCTGATAATTTCAGATTATCAACTGCTTTGCTCTGTCTTTTGAAAGAGCTAAAGCCTTTATGAGCCTTAATTCTGCTTGAGATCAGAGAATCATAGAATGGTTTGGATTGGAAGAAATCTTAAAGAACACCTAGTTCCAACTCCCCTGCCATGGGCAGGGATGCCATCCACCAAACCACTTTGGTCAAAGCATCCTCCTCCAACCAGGCCTTGAGTTATTGTAGCTGAATTCTGCCATAATTTCCCATGTGCTTAAATATTGTCATACTCTGATTAGATGCACTGATACCCTGGTGTTTTTTAACTCATGGTAGGATGCATTATTACAAATAATATTCTGCTGTCACACTGCATTTCATTCATAGGTCTATAATTGCCTGCATTTTAATTGTGAATATGACAATTCCCTGGTGTTGTACTTATACTTTATAACATAGTTTTAAATAATTCTGCTCCCTTCATTCAAAATTTTTAGATCTTCACTAAAGAATTACTTGTAAGTGTTGAAAACTTCAAAGTTGCTGTACATTTTTATCAGCATTCCTGTGGCTTAGTTGGTACAGAAGTAGTGGTTTCAAATATGGCATTGAAAGAGTCAGATCAGGTGTGCAATCTGACTAATAAAATCTGGATGATATTTCTGGTTTATGAATAACTTTTACTCAAGTGAAATGACACGTTACCCCTGTACTACTGACAGTGACAGGCTGTAGAACCACCCTGTTCTTTGAGATTCTTTTCAGTGCAGACCATCTCCTTTTACTGTCTCACTAATGATTATTCAACTAACTTAATATCTTCCATGTCAATCTACTTTAAGCCAAGAACCGTGTGATCCTGAGATGTTACTTACAAGGTCTTGTAAGAACTTTTTTCTTCATGTTCCTTCTGAAGGTGCTTCAGCAGCAAAGTTTCTGGTGTGCTAGCAGCTCTGTGTCTGTCCTTGGTGTTAAGCTCTTTGGCATTAGGAGGAAGTTTTTCTGCAGGGCACACAGGAAGGGGTAGTTGTTTGAGGTTTTTCCTTGCTTGTGATGCTTCTGAGAATTTTCATGGCTTTTGAAGTGAGCAAGGTGATGGTGATGACTTCTGCCCCTCTCCTGCTGTATTCTTCTGAGGTGCTGCAGTCGTGGCCTTGGCCCTTACATTGATGAGACATTCTCATTTTGCACCTGAGGGTATAAAACCCTAAAAGAAGATCTCTCATTTTGCCCTTGTTTGGTTGTCATTCCTGGAGGTGATCAGACATGTCCCTTGGAGTCATGCCATTCTGAAGGATCCCTTCTCTGCCTTAGTTTGACTCTTAATTTAGGTGCTGCAGGTTGGAAGTAATTTTCTCTAGAGCTTCCTTGGTCTGTGGAGCACAACATGAACTGTTGCAGGGCAAAATAGCTTATTTTCTATGGAGAGTTATTTTCTCTTCTGACCATCCAAGCAACCCTGTGAGACCTCTCAGGCATCTTGCAACCTCTGAAGTTGTGGAGCATGAATACTTCACTCCTCCTTTCTCTGATGCCCAGTGTTTAATGACTGACTTTGCAGCACTGTTTTAATGGTGCTGGCTTCACATGCAGAGCCAGAGAGCATTTGTTATTTCAGCAGTTAATTTTGTCTGGGAACAAAAAATGTTTGTTGTAACTCAGTGACATTAACATAGATTTTTAAAATATGAAATAAAATTAGCTGTTTCCAATGGAAGCAGTGGACACTAGCATAGAAATTAGATGAGTGATATATGCCCTAGGAAAAGTATTGTTTTCAGCATGAGAGTGTGCTAGTACTTGTTTATCCTGTGTCTCAATCTCTATTAGCTTGCAGCATTACCACAATTCAATTAGCAGCCTTTTCAACATGGCTTTTTTTCTGTTAGTGCATTATGCACCTGTATCTGCTCAATAATAATTTATAAGAGAGGTGGAGAGGTGCATGTGTGTGAGGGGGTTTGTTTTGGTGTGGGTGGTTTTCTGGTGTTTGTTTTGCTTGTCATTTTATTGTGTTTGCTGGCAGGCCTGGGTACAGTGGGTTTTTTGTTTGCTTGGGTTTTGTGGTTTTTTGGGGTGATTTTTTTTATTTTTTTGGGTTTTTTTTGTGTGTTTATTTTTTTGGGGTTATTTGTTTGTTTGTTTGTTTGATTTTTTTTTTAATGAAGATTCTTTTCTAAGTTGGGTAGTTAGAGTTTTGCTGAGGAGGCAGCCTGGGGGACTGAGTGCCTCCTCAATACATGAACAGAGCACCCCACTTGCCAGTTTTGCCAAGCTGTCACATCAGCAATAAAGGTACTTGCTAAATAAATGTAAAAGGCAATAAAACACTTTTATTAGTAATGAGAAATGCTTTTCTTGGGAGAAACTGAGAAAACAATGTCTTGATTAAAATATTAATTAAATCAAGTGATTTTTGACACATCTTTAAGACCTGAAGGTATATTATATATGATAAAACAGTGATATAATGCATTTTATGTATTACGCCAATGGTGCAGTGTTGCTTAGAAGAAATAAAACAATTCTCAGTTTAATGCTTCTAATTTTAAGCTAGCCTGGCTTTGCATGTTAACAGCATTTTTCTCCAACTTCTCAGTCCGCTCTCCCTTGTCAATGCCATCTGCTTGCTTGCTTCACCACCTCTTTAACAACCAGGTGATTTTTGCCATCCTCACCCTCCTCCTCAGTATGCCCAGCAGCCCCATTTGGGTTTATGGGGTTAGTGTGCTAAGCAATATTCATATATTTATGTAAACATGCTTCTCATTCCAAAGAACCTTTCTCCATTTCTAGCTCAATAGCTTCTAAATCTTCCTCTGTCGGGGCATACAGCTCTGAATTATTTTACTGGTGTGTAATCTCTTGTTATGCCAGCTGGTTTTGTTGATCTGTAATGTATTCATTTATCCAGTAGGTTCTACTGTAGCAAAGCACTTAATTTTAAGAGTGCAGGTAGACTTGGCGTGAAAAGAATGTAATTAGCTCAAAGCTAAGCACTTGCCTAAATGCTTTGCTGGATTTGAGGCTTAGGAAAGAGATGAAAAGATTGGTCTAATTATGTTGAATTTGTTTCAGAGCTGCTTTATCCTAATAGCCTTATCACCAGACCACTTCTGATTATGGATTTTTGGCATAGAAGATTTTTCACATCTTGTCAGGCTTTTCATAGAATCTCTCTCTGGTTTTTTTGAACTGTAATCTTCAGCGTGGCTTGCATAGGAAAATGTATCACTGCCTCTTAGGAAAGTGACTTAGGGAAGCCATGTCTTAAAACATTGGATGTTGAAGGCAATGAAAAACATGTCACCAGTTCATTTGATTTTCACATATGAGATGTGCAAAATATTTATTCTTTAGGCTACTGCAAGTTCAGACTGCTGAAGGCTAAAGCATAAAGGTGTCAGTGAGACCAGATCGGCCAAAAAAAGAGAGGGAAATAGATAAAGCAAATTACATGAGTTAAATTCTGCTCTGCTATTAATTTGGGCTGAGCAATTGTTAGAACTATTGGGGAAAAAAAGAAGGATGTCAACCACTGAAAATTAAAACTGAAGAATTTTCTAGCTCTTACCTGCTGGTGTTTGCCTTCTTCAATTCCTAAAATCTGTGTATTCTCGCTCTCATAGATGTTGGGGGAATTTTTAGGATTTGGTTTAACTCATGGTCACTGAAAAACTGCCCTAAATCTAAAACTGCAAGAATTGCTGCTACTGCTCCTCCAGACAGAGCTTAGCTAGACTGGGGTTTTGCTTTTCCCAGTGCTACATGGCTGGGGCATGAGGCATTACTGAGACCAGAAAGCCACATACTAGCCCCAGGTGTTTTCAAAGAAAAGGACGTTTGTTGAGCTGCCTTTGAACATCCTTCCTCTTCTGCAGTGTTTAGCTTGGATGCCTTGTCATTTCTGAAGGTGTAGCAAGCTCATCAGGGAATTCCCACTGTGCAGTTTCCTGTGTGTTATTTTTCAGAGGCAGGGCTATACTGTGCTTCTCTTTCCTCATTTGTTCCTGCTTACTCCTGTATGAATTTTTGGCATCTTTATCAAGGATGGCACTTGGGGAAATGCTTAATTTGATTGCACTGCCTAGACACAAAGATAGAAGTTGGCTTGGACGCTGTTTAAAAAGTGTGAGTTGAGGCAGATGTTTAGTGCTTTTGAAGATGCAAACCACATAAGTGCTTTCTGAGAAAGATTATTCATCATTGTTTTTTACAATATATATCATGATAGGGAGAAGGAGGAGAAAAGGACACAGCCACATAGTGATAAGTTTGTAACAGCTTCTCTGGGCAACAGAGGGTCCCAGGCTTTTGCCTTTCTTCTGTTTTTCAACAGGCTCAGGACAGACACTAGTGGGTACTGAGAAGCTCCCTGCTGTTTGCAGCTCTGTCCTGCCTTCTTGTGAGCCCTTGTCCACATTGTCTCTTTTTGCTTCCATGTGTGTTTAAAATACAAAGGCTGATGAGGTGGGGACTGGCTTTTGCTCTGTCTTTGACCCTGCTTGCCAAACCCAGGGGACTTGCTCCCCTTTGGCATCTCAAAATGTATATGTAATGCAAGTAATTGTTAGGAAATTTCTCTCTTGTCACTCAGTCATCTACAATTTGGGATTCTCAGTGTACTGGGGACTGACTCCATCATCAGTGTGACAAAGTCTGACAGGTCTGTAGACAATTTCAGGTTCTCTGCAGATAACACTGTTTTTTTCAGTGATGGTTTAGGTGCTGGAAACTTGACCTTGTCCACCTTGTGGACACTGGTGAAAGGTCTCAGAAGTGTCTCAAGTGAAAAATTCAGACAGAAGCCTGCAGTTCCAGGAGAGCATTGCAAATGATGGCTTGATGTCCATACAGCTTTCATCACCATGGGTTGTCTTCTGCCTTTCTAATATGTGTCAGCACAGAGTTTGCATTGGTTTTGGTAGTACATGAGAATGCAAGTGGACTGAGGGATGTCAGCCTTAACTTGTAGTTGTTGTGAGCTGTGTCCTCAGCTGTGGAGCTGTATGCATAATGCTTTCTGCCTGACATCAGTTTTCTTTTTATCTTTTGCAGCACTTTTACAGGCAGTCATATCTGGTGATTTTCTGAAGGTAGGTACAGAGCACTGAGCCCACTTACTCACAGTTTTTTGCTGGTCAGATATACTGTACATTTTGTTACACCTCTGCCCAAATCATAAACAGGCTGCTGTGGAGACTTCTGGCAAGTGCCATTTTACAGCCTTTCCAGGAAACCCTGAACACTAGGGGAACACATCGTTCAGGTGAGGTGTGAAGTTGGTTTGAATAGGATCTGGTGTTAGCCAGAGCCTTTTTGCCCAGGATTCAGAGTCCACTGCACAGAGCAATGTGCCAGTCACTAACAGGGAAATTACTATATTGGCAGCGTTGAACAGCAGGGTAGTTCTGACACAGCTTACAGGAAAGCATATTTTCCACCAGTGAGGTTGGTGGCCAAGACCCCAAGTGTTAGCTTGCTCAAGGTCTGCCTAGGCAACCACCAGACCATGTAGAACAAACCTCAGCTGGTTGTTTTATCACCTGATGGATGTCTCAAAACATGTACTGCCTTGGTATAGTAAGTTTGGGAGGCAAAACTACTCATGCAAAATTTTTTGTGCCAATGACTGCAGTCCCACATCAGACAGTATTCAGGCTGCCTGTCTCAGTAGCCAAGTCAGGATCTGAAAACATGCTCTCGAATTTGGATGAGGACTGTGATTAATGGTTGCAATTTCATCTCTGAGAAGCCAGCTTGGAGCCATTTGTAAAAATGACAGTGCTGTTAGGCCAACTTTTTGCCTGCGGGTATTTTGCCTCCCTTCTATACCACTGCCTCAGCTCTTGTGGCTGCAGCATCTAGGGAGCAGTCCTTCAAGCAGTCATAAAAATATTGTCTCGTTTACACTTCTTGAAAACATCTTGCCTGAACTGGCTTTGATGGGGAAACTCCTTGTCCTTCTTCAGTGTACTGCATCATAAATGAGTCCTCACTGTAGCCATGGTCTCCTTTTTCTGCAGTGATCTGCACTGCAAATCCCACCCCCCTTCCCCCAAAGTTTGCAGCATTTCTGAGACCTGCCTGGTTGCTGTTTCCCTCTTATTCTTACCCCATGTATTGCTTCCACCTCAGCCAGCCCTGAACAGGGGGCACTGTGACAAGGGAGGTCCATGACAGTCACCTCATCTCCTTGTGGAATTTTGAGTTGGAGTTTTCTGATTTAGTCAGAAAATATTTGACTCCTGTGCTGAGGAAAAATTTGAGTCTTCAGCAAAAAAGCCAGAACTTTTTATCAAGTACATATATTTTAATATATCCCAACAGTGTTACCAGATGTGGTTTGCAAGCATTCCTTGCAAGCAATAAATCATCACCAGTAGAGTAGCAATGTCTCATTGTTTAGGAAATACAGACTGTTCTCCTTAACCCATATAATTGTCAATACTTCTGGTTTCAGATGTTTTATATCAGGGCCTAAAAGCTGGCTTTAAATTAATGTTTTATTTTATGTTATTCTATTTGGAACTGACTTACAATGAGAAGCAGTAAAGAATTTACTGACATATTTGTTTTTCTGCTCCTCCCATCTTATCCTTCTGTATGTTTTTTTTACCTCTCTTTTTTTTTTTCTTCCTTCTAGTTCATAGAATGTTGTAAAAAAGGAGCCAATTTGTTAATCCAAGGACCTGATCACTGCTCCTTATTGCACCACGCTGCCAAGACTGGGAATGGTGAGATTGTGAAATACATCCTGGAGCATGGTGAGTCCCAGGGGGCAGATCCACAGAGAGCTGTACCTCAGCCAAATGTCACTCAGGCAAAAACCACACTGGGCTGCTGCAGGTGGCCTCACTCATCTGTGGTGTCCCTCAGTGCAATGTCCACCTGCAGCTTGTGTGAGCAGGAGGCTGGGAATGGGATAGCAATGAGAGCGATGGCTCCAGGCAAAGTGTCAAAAGAAGAATTAGAATGGTTTTTGAGGAGGGTGGTGTTTACACGTTTGCATCAGCTGGGGGGCTGTGAAGAAGCTGTGTGAAGCTTTAGTTAAAACCTTTGGCACAGGGATCTTCTGAACTGTGTTTCAATTAGAGCATATGTTGTAGAAAGCATCTAATCTCTATTAAAACATTTACAGTGACAAAGAGCCCATACAACCATTGTTATTATTTCAGCATTTAGTAACACACTGGTCAGTAATCTGCTTCCTTATATCTAGACAAATTCATCTAGCTTCCATTCCAGCCTTAGAATATTATATCTGTTAGATTCAAGACCACCCAACAGCAAAAACTTATGATCTCCATTTTGTATTTATGGACTGTGATCATGCTATTGCCCTTTTTTCCTTTTCTCTCTTCTTTGTCAGTAGATTACAGACTATTCTTTTTGTGTCTGAGGCAGCCACATTTAGGAGCTTCTGCCTGTTGAACCACTGTAACCTTGCTCCCTCACTGCTGGAGAGTGGCACAGTAAAATAGTAACTGCTCTGCACATAGAGCTGAAGTCACAGTTATCAGCTTCCTTCACTGTAGGAAAAGTGTTCTAGTCTTAACTCTTCTCTGACCCCACTTCAAAATATCAATGGCTATTTCGACTTCTGGTTGTCAAAATCAGCTACATTATTTCAGCAGCAGTGTTAGTGTGAACACAGACTGCCCCTGGTAATTAGAATGTGTTAGCTATTGCTCCGAGGTATTGCACAAATTGTACTGGGAGAAGAAAAAAGCACAGCTCCTAAGAAAGAAAGAAGCAACAATGCATCTCTTCACTCTTGACCCCTAAATTAGGTATTAACATATAAGTGTCAGGTATTCTGTAGGTCCAAGTTCCTGTGCTGTCAGCAGCAATCTGTGACTTAGTTCATTTGCTCTGTGTGACAGAGGCACATTTGGTGGCAGATGGAAGTGAGGAGGGCATCCTTAATAGCAGCAGGCTTCTAGCCTGACTAACTCAAAGGAAATCTTAGTCAAGGTAGTCATTGGAGCCCAGAAAGTGATTCAGGCAACAGTTACCTGTGCACTTTATTCATTTAGATAAAGATAAATGTCTAATATCATTTGCCCTTGGGTATCCAAGACATTTGCTTGGGTCTACAAGATAACACACAAGGCCCAGAGGAAGCCTGAGCTGCACTGACGGCTAAAGCCCAAGCAAGCATCTCTGTCATTCCAAGTGCATCCCAAGGCTTGCCCATAGGTATATCAAACAGCACAAAATAACTGTTCAGTGGACAACTGAAGCATGCCCCAAAAATCTGACTGAGAGGGGCTGAATTGTTCTTTTACTCCTTTATGTAGAGATACCTACATATGGATAGGGCAGCGCAGTTGGCCTTACATCCAAATAATGACTGGTTTTCTCACCAGTTCCAGCAAACCTTACCAGTGCTAACTCTACCTTCTGTGGACTGCTCTGGATTGTTGCATTAGTCACAGTGCACCCATGTGCCACTGAATTCTGTAGACAGGCATAATTTGCTTTATTTTCTAACTGCCCCATGTCTCCTCTCACACTGCACATGACCTGTACCAATTCATCAATATGTCTCTAGGATTTTTATTAGACACATATACTTTAACTTAGTGACAGTCTGACCCAGTTGCTTTGATGAATATTTAAAGTGAGATAATTTAAACTGATAAGAATGTAAGCAGGGAATCCATGGGAATTTTTGAAGTAAATAGAGAAATGTGAGGGATTACGGACTGTTAGACAAAGACAAATCAGAAGGTTGAGCAAATGTCAGCTCAGTTCCTCTCTCCCTTCTTTATCCCCAAGGATGGCAGGAGGCTTTTGCAGCTTTCCAGACATATGTCCTCTGGGCTTCTCCAAATGCATTGTTTGTTTAACATTCTGTGGGGATCAGGGAGTGCATGGGACAATGCACAATCTAATAGAGGCCTCCTCTCTTCTCCCACCAAGCAATTAATGAAACTCATTTCTACTCTGGGCACTTCTCAGCCACAAATGAGCTCTCTTGCTGAATCATCATCATCATCATAATGCCCTTGTTTTTCTTTGCATTCTCTGGCATTTGGCATCTTCTCAGCATTAATTACTGTACATGACCTGATCTAATGCTACTAATATCTAAGGGTTTCCCTGCGTGGAGCTTCTTGTTTCTGCCAATATCCACCCATAAAATTTTCATAAAAACGAGTCTTACTTCTGTTGTGGCAATTACCTCTGCCCAGTCACACTTCTTCTGGAGTTTGTCTGCTTCCCAATAGACGGTTGAGAAGAGTGAATGATAATAGAAGTTCCACTGTAAAATATCCTCAAGCACACAGCAAAGAAAATCTATTATTAACCACACAGGGAAAAATCTTCTGAATATCTCTAAAAAACAACTGCAACAAAAGAAGAAAAAACCCACTGCTCCAGGAACTTTACCTTTCTAGTTTGAAAAACAGTGGGATGAATCCAATGCAGAACAGGAGTGGCATGCACAGAACCAGAACCACAAAGGAAGGAAAATGGTGTAGTGGGGCTAAAGCTGTCCTTTGTGGACATGGCCTATTCTGCAAACATGCAGGGCACATTTATATGAAAGGTTATTCTGTGATCATGATCAGAATGATTTCAGATGTGAAGGGGAGGAAAATAACCTATCTTAAAATAGAAATAGCAGGGATGAGTCACGCAGGGGGACTGCTGTGCAGTGCTGCCAGATAATTCACAGTGGCCCAGCACAAGGCTGGGATAGCAGCTGAAGCACCAGTGTAGTAGGTGTCAGGACAACAGCTGCTTGCTGCTGCAGGAAGAGTTGTGCTGGCTGCTGCTCCAGTAAAACAGTTTGTCTCTATCCCCTGTGCAGGAAGGGCAGATACATAGAGACACAGACCTAGCACTCATTGAAGATTGCCCACCTAAATCAGGAGTCTTTCACTTTTAGTAGAAGAGTCAGCTTTAAAAACTCATCTGTAACTGAGGTAAGAAATGCTTAGCTAGAAATTGAGGGCCAAACTCAGTAGGTATCACAACCACAGCCTTTTAATGCTGCAGTCAGCAACTGCATTGCATCCATTAGCATGTACATTAGAGAAGAGTTAACTGTCTATTTGCTTAACATAAGCAGAATTAAGGAAAGATCTGTTAGCAGAGGGGTCTCCTAAATCATCTGTATTTGGTATCAAACTTGGATTGAAGTCTCTATATGGCAGCTGTGAAATATTTGTAATTTATAAACATTATACAAATAATTCCATTTGCCTTGTCTTTGTCTTCTCTAGACATTTAAAAGACAGCCAAGAATTATGAAGTTCATCTATGGTATTTTGGTTTTAAACAGAAGAGAGAAAAGACGTTTACAGTTGCCTTAGGAGGTTGTGGTGGGAACTTCTGCTGCAACAGACAATATGTAGGGCATCCTATCCTTAACATTCCTGTGTCCTCAAACCTCAATGTCCTTGCTTCACTAGAAGGCATCCCCTGATTAAAAAAAATATTATGCTTTCATTAATCTTAACACTGCAAAGTCCAGAGCTAAGAGACATAGTGAATCTGGATTTGCATCCTGACCCAGATTCAGAAGTTCCTTGGAAGGCTTTGGAAAAGTAAATTTTGCTGTGACAGAGATGTGTGTCAGTGACAAAGTTTGAATAATCATCAGAAAGCAACACTGAATGAGTTTGCATGACACTTGTTAGTATGTCTGAATTTGCAGAATGTTTTAGGGTAGTGGTCACTTATGAGGGGCCTGAGCAGAAGACAGTTTAGTTTTTCTGAAAGGCACAAGGTATAACATAGCCTATTTTAATTTCAAGTGTACCAAATTTTAGGGTAATGTGGCTGACAGACATGTAGGAAGGAATGCTCCCATAACCTGTCTAGCCTCTATATTACAGTGGAAATTCTGACCTAAAAGACACAAGCAGAAAAGACCACTGTTAATTTTCCTATCAGGTAAAAAAAAAAAAGAGTGTGATGGTGTGATGTTGGGAAAGGACTAGAAATAGTTCTGAGTTTCCAGTTTACTGTTATTTTAAAAATACTCCTACTTTGAAAGTAAGGGTCCTCATCCAGTTTTGTCCCCCAGATAATAACCTCAATCAGGTTATTAAACAAAGAGGGTTTTGGCAGATAAACAGAAATGTTGATGATGTCTGACATTATTGCTTAGAGTAAATACCTTTCTTCCTCAGCTCTATGAAGGACTGACAGGATGCAGGACTGGCAGGGGTTAATATCTGTGGGTCTCCTGTGGGTAACTGTAACCACATCCATTGGAGAGGGCTAAGCTGTGGGCTCAGAGGCCTTTCAAGAATGTGTGGAGCTGTATATTTTGGAAATGCCTCTGAAATATGGTCACTTAGTGTTGGGGTTTTTTTATTGCAGTGAGCTCAGTGAAGGAGCAGCTGCTTTTGAGTCTCCTTGCCTTCCCTCCTCCCATACCCAGCCCAGGCTGCTTTGCCTTCTGAGAAGCTGGAGAAGGGCTTTGGTGGAGTGAAAGAAAGCAAAAGGAGAGAAGGAAAAAAGTTAATAATTCTACACAGACAGCCTATGGGCAATGTTGAGGAAAGAGAGTGATCTCAGCTGGCCTTCCCCTCAGTGTGTCATGCTTTTCAGCTCTTTTCAAGTGAATATCTCCCCCCACCCGGTCCCCTGTCCCCATCCTGCCATTCTTCAGCCCCCCAGTCTCTTTTTCCCCTTTCTCTCTCTTTTTTTTCCCTCCCTCCACCTCTCCACACATTTCTATCTTTTGTTTTTATTTCCCCTCCTGCTGTTTTCCTTGATAGAAATCTCACTCATGCATTTCCCTTCCGGATTTCTATTGGGTTATTTTGTCCTCTTTCTCTCCGTGCCTTGGTCCCCTTTTCTTTCTGTGCCTCTTGTCCCAGAGTGAAACAGCCGCCTCCCTGCTGGGTCAGGATGACAGTGCCTTAGCTTTCCCAGTGCCAGCCCTTCCCACATCTGTGCAGCTTTTGTCCCCGGGCAGAGGGGGATTTGGAATGGTCGGTTGGCAGCGCCAGGGAGACTGATATAAAAATGAGGTCCAAAAAAGAGGGGAAAGGGAATTAGGAGGAGGGCGTGAGATGGTTTAAGAGAAGCACAAGTGAAAATAAAATAAAGAAGTAAAGGGCACCGCTCAGGCTGTGAGTTGGGACATTCCAGCTTCAGAGACAGGCCAGAGAGAATGAAATTAAAGAATCCTGGTACCATGTTGTGCAGCTAATTATTAACCCCAGTATGACTCGGATGGAGTCAGGGCTCTCCCACGAAATGCTGAATTTGGGACAGTATCCAGGAGAGCACCCTTTGCACTCAGGGGAGGTGTACTTGTCATCTCCTCAGGTCTGTACTCACAGACTCAGCACTGAGCTCCTCTGTCCTAGCCCTGCTATTGCTTCCTGCTTCACACCAGTTTTCCTTTACCCATGGCTTCTCTCCAGACCCACTCTGTCCCAGCTTTCTTCTCCCTCTCAGGTCATATTCTTCTGAATACTCTCTATTTTACTACCTTTACTTACCTTTTAACAGCTTCTTCAGCTTACCTGGGCAAGTACCTCTATGTCCCATAAAGCCAGACCTGTCACCCTGTTCCACCTTGGCAGTACAACCATCCTTGCTCCAACTACGAGCAGAAATAATAGGTGGCAGTGTCTTCTCTAACACATTGCAAGCAATTCCTGCTTACCTATCACTGAAATGTGGCATTGCAGGAAGCTATGGGGAATTACCTTTATTTTTGAGAGAACACGATTTTCTCCTAGGAAATGAAAAGGACTCTTTTTCTTCATGTGTATTTTTTAATTGTCATGTTAATTTCTCAGGCATTGTCTTTTTTTCCTCTCAATAAGAGGCTCTGCTTATCCTTCTTCGTGGTCCTGGGAGCTCAGGGGTAGTGACTGATTCTTCTTTTTGATAGGCAGAAGTGAACACACAACTTCCAAGTGTGGGGGTGAGGATGTGTGGTGGTAGAGCCAGGCTGCATTAAATAATTGACAGTGGCTACTGAGTTTGGAGAACTGTCATGGCAAGTATGCAGTGTACACAATGCCCTGTGCACTGAGGACTAAGCACCACCCTTTCTCATGATGGTAGAAGATGAAATGAAGGAGCTGCCTGCAGCTCAGGAGCCCCAGTGATACTCCATGTGTACATTGTAAAAGCAGCGAGGTAAAGACAGGCTGCTCTGATCCATTTTGACACACACTCAAAGTAAAAGGAGTGTAGAGAGGTTGTGTGTAGGCCTTTGTAAGCAAGTAGTGTGAAATTCCTCAGTTTCAGGTGAGATTTGCTGTAAGCTCTTGAGGACTCTTGAATTTCAAAGTCGCAGTGTGCTGGAGAGAAATACTCATGCGCAGGAAGGAAAAGTCTTGTAAAGTTTTCCTGTTCCCCTTGCTAACTGCCCTATACCATTTAATACTACACTCCAGAGCAGTGGAGAGAAGAATACTGTGACAGACTGCAAAGGAAAAGTTGTTTTTTCCAAGTGATATCCAGATCCTAGCCTTTCCATGTCACTATAATTCAGCGATGGAATTTGCCTCTATAAATATCTGCCTGTAGTGAATATCAAGGACAAAAGGACATTAACCCAAATGTATTATTTTTTCCCACTTAACAAAAATCTTTTCTGTTTTTCTTAATCTTACTTTCCTGATCATTGCTAACCAGTAGAGTACAGGATTTGCATATCAATATAAAGACTGCTGGGAATATTCCACCCTGATCTACATTTTGTATAACACTATTAAATGGAGCAGCACAGGGATGTCATTCAGGATGGAATTTGGCTAATTTCAACTTCCTAATGACATTTTCCCTCTAATACCAACAATAGATTTTAACTTGCAATATATCAGGGTTTCCAGCATATCAGCATTTTCAATGTACTGTACTTATGTGAACCACTTAATTGAGCAAGGTGAAGAGTGAGAAAATAAACTCCATGAATATTCATTCCCAGTATAATTTAGAGGCTTCTACTCCCTGTTGCTGACACTCCAGCAGTGACTGTGCATCCAGAATTTTATCAGTGCAAGGGCTTACACAAGCAAATATTACATGGAAGTTTGATATATTTGCACAGGTTTAACTTTCACTTGGCTTCTTTTATATATTTTTACTGGGAATCTTCTCCTGGTAGACATATTTTTTTAGTCATGCAGACAAATGCTTTATGACATACCTGACTGTCTTTTGCAGGTCCATCTGAATTGCTGGACATGACAGACAGTGAAACGTAAGTACAACCTGCTCTGTCCTTCATGTTATGTGTGTTAAACTAGCAGACTCTTGGTTTTCAATGCAAACTGTTAAAAAGGAAAAAGCTTATAAAATCACACAACTCTTCAAAACCAACCAAACAAACAAGGCCCCCTAAAAACCACACATCAACCGTGTCATATGTGCCTTTCTTGCCTAAAACAAGCATATAATGGATTTGCAGGGGACTTTCTCCCTATTGCTTCCCATGCTTCCTTAATCTTTCTAGAGGAATAGAAGCCCTGCCTTGTGTTTTGATGTTTCTGGCCTCCAGCTACTAAGGGACTAACCTGAAGAGCAAATTCCAAAAGTCAGGAAATTACTTTTCTTGCTCTACACCTTTTTTTTTCAGTCCCTTCTTGATTCATCCAGGGTGCTCTGCCTTAGCTCTCCTAAATGTCCAGGACTTGTGCAGTTGAAGGTTTCCATCAAGCAGTTAAAACATCCATCAGCTCCCTTCTTATTAAAAAAAAAGCAACAACTCAACCCCAAAAAATTCCTTTCCTTTCCAATTCCCAATTTTTTACACCTTGTATAATCAAAGTTCCATGAAAGTATGTAAGGGAAGCATGAATAATCCTGGAAAATATGTGTAATACATATGAAATAAAAGCAGTCTTTTTCCTAGGGATCCAAGCCTACCATTTCTCATCCCACAGTGCCCTCCTCTGCTAACAGAGAACACCTTTTGCACAAGGTGCATGAGTGAAGTCCAGAGGTGACAGGGTGACAGGGACTGGTTCTTTTCATCCAGGAGTGTAGCACAACCACATCAAGTGTCAGTGAGCACAGCTGTGAGAGCTTCCCTTTACAGAGGTTCCTCTACCTCTAACCCTTGGAAAGGGAAGGCTCAAGCTGTAACTGGCAGTATGAATTTGTCTTCTGGTCCTCGGGGGGAAATAGGATGGTATCCTATTCTGATACTAGCTCTGATGAAGCAAGGGCATATTGATTACAAAGCTGCCTCTTAATATTTCAACATCCCCTGTCATAGATGGGGGCTGAGATTCCTTTATGCACTCTGTGTAGGTAGGTGCAAGATTTGTCCTGCTACATGTATTTCTTGTAAATTGTTATTTCACAGGTTATGTAATGGCCCTACTTGTTGGATACTGGCATTAAGGACCCCTTTACAACCCCTTCAAAGTATACTTTCCTCTCTTCCTAGGCAAATCCAGATAGATTTCTTTACTCTCAGTAAAGAGTAATTCAGTTTCAGACAGTTTTAGAATCCTGTCAGACTTAGTTCCAGTCTGAGTGAGAAGCTTTGCAACAAATGTGCTCCCACCACACAGTCATCTCTTCTGAAAAGCATGTATTTAATCTTCCCCAGTAGCTCAGCAGTCCAGTGGTGGAAGAACATGAGAGTTCTTGCTCTCATACATCCAAGAGAGCAGGGCATCAGAACTGGGGCAGCAAGTGCACCAGTCATAGCTTTGATGGGTAGGATTTTTCTAGGACGGCTCCAAGAATTGAGGTTGAGGAAAGAAATTGCAGGAAGAAACAAACCCTGTTGCTGTTTTGCCTGCTGTGAAATAGGAAGGTGGCTAGCTCTGCAGCAGTTAACAGAGCTGATGGTTGGATGGGAATGTGACATTCAGTCCTCTGAATATATAAAGTCTGTCAATGTTTCTTTCCCATCCCTCAGAAGTTCTTCGTCTGCTATTTGTGCATTGCAGACTTTCCTACTGAGTCAAAGGATGTAGATGCTAAGGGAGAGAGTGCACAAGCCTACCTCTGTCAGCAAGAGGGACCCTTACAGAAATGCAGCATCCTGCTGTGTCTATGCTCTGCTCCTCATGCTTCCTAAATGTGCATTGCTGTGCTGTGTCTCACGGCTGCCTTCTGTGCTTTGGTCTAGGGGGGAGACAGCACTACACAAGGCAGCCTGCCAGCGCCACCGCGCCGTCTGCCAGCTCCTGGTGGATGCAGGAGCCTCTCTGAGAAAGACAGACTCCAAGGTAAGGCAACTCCATCAGCCCCCACCATCCCCTGTGCTGAGTGAGACCCTGCAGCATCCTCCCTGCTGCTTGCGTGGCTGAGGCTTCCTTGTGTGTGCCGAGGCTCACACAAGGAGCCTCAATCTTGTGTGTTGCTCCTTTGAAGCAAGCTATTTTTATACAGAAAACTGTATTGATTTAAACAAACACAAGAGACTTCAGTTCAGTCCCCAACATGGGTCATTGTCACCATAGTGAGAGCCTGGCCTCAAACTATTCGGTGCAGTGGGTGTGAATGAGACATCTCCATGGCACAGCAGTGTCCTCCTCCTGTGTGGTCAAAAGAGAGGCCTGTGGGCAAGGACCACCTGCAGGAGCCTTGGTTTCTGATTGCACAGCATCTGTGAGGCTTGGTTATTGTGGCTGGCTTGCTTTGTGAGGATGGCTAACTGTTTTCTTTTGCCTTGGCTTGCTCCTATGCTCACTGATGTGACACTAACCACAGCACTCTCGGTGTAAGCTTGACTGAGAAAAAAATCTGGGAAAAATGAAATCCAAGGAATATTCTGTCATTCCAACAATGTGATTGCTTAGGAACATGGTCCAGAAGCTGCCTCTCTGGAGTTTCTGAGCACAAGCACCCTGTGGTCAGCAGCTGAGAGTGAGTTGGTTCTCTGGACTCCAGAGTCAGAAGCACCTTTGCTGCAGCCAGGCAATCAAAAGCAATTTCTGCCTTCTTGGGCTCTATGAGGTATACTATAATGGGAAGAGAGGTCATCTATGATTCTATCATCTCTTGTTCAGATGGTAGAATTGTACATTGCAAAAAGCTTTCTGAAACAGAAGAAATCCAGTCAAGTGGCTTCTTGTGGAATTTGCAGGCAACCCCAACAAGGGAAGAGACGAGAATCTTGACTCCATGTTTCAGAGGGCTGATTTATTATTTTATAATATATGTTATATTAAAAGCAAATTATATATTAAAACTATACTAAAAGAATAGAAGATGACTGACCAGAGAATCTGAGACAGCTGGACTGTGATTGGCCATTAATTAAAAACAACCACATGAGACCAATCAAAGATGCACCTGTTGCATTCCACAACAGCAGATAATTATTGTTTACATTTAGTTTCTGAGGCCTCTCAGCTTCTCAGAAGATCCTAACGAAAGGAAATTTCATAAAATACGTCCGTGACAGGCTTCTGACTTGTTAATTGTCTTCTGTCTAGAAATTATCTGTTCGAAATGTGTTAGCACAAGACTTTCTTTTCATGTTTCTTATTACAGGGTAAGACCCCTCGTGACAGGGCTCAGCAAGCTGGTGATCCAGATCTGGCCTCCTACCTGGAGAGTCGACAAAACTATCAAATGGTTTCCCACGAGGACCTGGAGACAGCAGTCTGATGTCTGAAAATGTCCCAGAGGATCCCTGGAAATCTCGAGACTGCACCCGAGGCACTCGGGCCTCGTGTGAGGAAGAAACTGATGGAACCCACGTGTCTCTCGCTCTCGAGGAAAATACCTGAGGACATGCCACCAGTTTCTAAGGGCTACTGAGTCTTGCTGGGAACGGTTCTGTTCCATAAGTTAGCCCATGATGGATGAGGTGGGACATTCAAAGGTCTGTGGAATCCATAGGCCATGAAAATTTACCTTTATTGCTTCCAGCAAGTAGCATGAACTTCTCCCATGTTCATCTGTATAATTTATTTAAAAAAAAAAGAAAAAAGGAAAGAGTAAAGAGGGTGTGGGGGAACAAAATCCAAACGAACCGGTACATTAAGCCACCCAACCAGGCTATCCTCCATCCTTACAGTTTCCTGCATTGCTTTTATTCTCCTGTTCCCCTCACTTCTCATCAGTTAAATATTACCTGTTATCTCTGTGTTGTCTTCACAAATGGTCAGGCAGTAGCAAAATGTTTGAGGAGCTCTGGATGCCCTTAAGAAATATCCAGTGTTTTTACCAGCTACATTCCCTCCCCTGCCATCCTCTCAGAAGCTGTGTTGTCAGTACTCAGCCCCCATGGAGTTTCCTTGCTTTTGGAGGGGATGCTGCTTATTGCCTTGTTTCCCAGGGTTTGGGCACAGTCAGATTTACAGCAGTGACAAAACCCAACCTCATCATTGCTGGGCATGTGGTTATGGTATCCTCACAAGACAGGCATTTGTATGGAAAAGATCTCTATGGGATATTGCATGTTGAAATGGCAGAGCAGAAAGTCATCAGGAAGGTTTCTCATATCACTTTTATGCCTGTAATGGCTGACCCAGCTCTTCTCAGGTTTCCAGCCTGCCTAGAAGTTGATAGCTTCTTTAGTTCTTTATTTCTGAAAAGATGGATTTTACACTGGGGAGAGATTTGTGCAAGGCTGAGGGAATTCTGATGGACTCGATGGCAGACCCAGTCCCCTTTGCAGCACAGCCTGAGGGAGCAAGGAGACCTGGAACATCAGCTGCCAGCCGGGGCTCACTGCTGCCAACAAACAAATGGGCACTGGCCTGGTCACACTGGGAATGGGAAAACCTCCTTTGGCTGAACCTGTAAACTATCTGATTCTTCAAGGGAGCCAAGTTTTGGGGAGTCTGTCCCTGGAGAAAGACAAGCAGCAGCTCTTTGCCTTGTTACCCACAATAGGTTAGAAATGTAAAGCTTAGCTGCTGTAAAGGCCAGCTGCGTCTTCTGTACTCATCTGTTCTCTGTCTTATAACCATAAAAGAAGAGAAAGCAAACAAATACACAGGCATAAATAAAATGTTTCATCTTTGGGTTTCCAATTGCTACAGATATCTCAGTTGATGAAATAGCAGAGCTTCCACTTCTACTTTGTCAAACCAGTGCCCATGAAGATGCTCATGGCTGACTTTTGGCATAACTCTTGCAATACAGTTTTGAATTTTGCTTTGTTGTTTGATTCAAAAGATCCACCAGTGTTTGTTTTCACATCCCTTGCTAGGGATAGCTCTCTGATAGATGGTGATCATTGGGGTTACATACATTTGGAAACCATGAAAATAACTCAGGTCATTATCCAGATAAGTTTTTCTTCTTTGGTAGAAGTGGAGAAAATCAAATGAATGCAATTTTTTTTTTTAAGCACGAGTGATTGTTGTGGTAGGGAGGGGGGGAGCTGAATAATATATTTTAATTTTTTTTCCTCTTTTCAGAAGTTCATTTGATATGGGCAAAATATTTCTTTAGTATTTCTTCCTCTGGAAGGAAACTATATATATTTGTAATCTATAGATCAATGGCAACATGAAATGTATTTTGTCTTATTTTCTGTCTTTACCTTTCTCATTTAAAAAATAAAATATGAAAGCCAAATTACTTCCCTTGATAATTATCCAGGGGCTTGTGGAGAAAATAAGTATGTGTATATATTAGAACAGAATTTGGCAACTGTTAAAATAAAAACTCAGAATATAGTTTTGGTGTATGTGATATTTCCACAAGGAAAGATCCTCACACTGTAGTTTCACGGTAGGCCTTGCATCATTTCCCAGCTGTGAGAAAAGACATTAATGTAATATTTCTATACATTTGATGAAAACAAGAATGATGTTATCATCACTTTAATCTTTTGGTCTGCTTTACTGATCTGAGAAATGGAGGAAGTTTCAACAGCACAGGAGCTTGGCTCTGTCCTGTGCTGAGGCCAAGCTGAGTATGAAGCTGGGAGAGCTCCCTGATCCTTTAGTCCCATGAAGCAGGTGGAGCAGTAAAGGCTTGCTTTCATCACAGGTAGCCTCCAGAGGCCAGATGTGCATTATGGTAAGGGAGCTGCTTCTGGTCCCTCTGTCCCCAATTGTCCTCCCCTTGTCAGCTCATCCCTGGTGCCCAGGAGGTGCCTGCAGCTGTGGCTGGCGCTGGAGCAGCTGATCAGGATGGGCAGATTTCCTGAGCAATTTTGTGCCATTTGGAGTGCTCAGAGGAACTCAGAGCACATGAGAGAGCGTGGCTTGCCTTTCTCACCGAAAGCTGGAGTACAATGATCAGAGTGAGTCTGTCGTGTCTCTGGAGAGCTGCCTGTGCTGTGCGCTCAGCAGGAGACAGCCACTGTGTGATAAAAACAGCCCCCAGCACTGGAGGCAGGGCAGGAATGGGCTGGATGTGGTGCCTTTGATGTTCAATGTGTCCTGAAGCACTGCACATGTGATGCACTGGATACTGGTGATGTTCGGTATCTGCAGGTAACAGCACATCCGTTGCTTTCCACAATGGCCCATGTGTGGCAAGGAATATCAGGAGTTGGTTCACTGAGGGCAGTTTGGGACCGGGACTATTCCTTACCCTTTTCCGGTGTGGTGGGATTACCAGAAGCAGCAGGCTTTGCAGTAAAGGTAACACAGGTATTGAATCTCTGGAGCACTTGGGGTCTAGGTTAGTACAGTACAGCTGTGCCTGCACTGGGCAGGGCCCAAATTCCAGTGTGCAGCTGGGAGTCCACTTAAATTACATGTAAAACATTTCAATTTACTAAAGCATCTGTTCAGTGGCTGTGTCTGTTAATGTGTGTATATTACTATATATATGTATATTTATAAACATCAGTATGCATATATATCAGGTGCACACATACACATGCAAACACACTTGAAATTGTGCCATTTGAGTGATAAATCCCCTAGGGATGTTTGGCTACTGAGATTGCTGGACAGACAAAATGTCATTTTCCATTTTAATTTGTTATTAAAGGGAACTTTTTCAGTAGGACTGAGGAGCTCCCAAATTGTTCAGTTGTACTGGTTTTACTATATCATTTTGGAGCTAAATGGAGGGAAAGAAAGTATTTCTAATGTTGATAAAATAAACTTAATTTTGTAATTTAATAGCATCAATTACTCTTATTATTTCATGTTTCAATGCTAGAGGTACTTTTCTTGTGTTATTCAAGGCATGATGGTGTCATACATTTTTTACTTATTATAGCTTAGAATGGCAATGGACAGGGGCACCTTGCACTAGACCAGGCTGCTCAGAGCTCCATCTAAGCTGACCTTGAACACTTCCAGGGATGGGTCGTCCACAATTTCTCTGGACATCCCTCAGTACTGTGAGATGTGAGGCTGAGTTTTTGCTTATGTAAAACAGGGGTTCAAGGCAAATTTTGCCTGTTACAAAACTGGTGTCAGACTCCAGTGGATCTTTCACCATTTCATGTGGTGTCTTGCTTGTCTGTGTTTTAGCACCTTAAGATGTCTGTAGATGTTTTTATTGAGACCTGTCACTCTTGCTTTTCCCCAGCATCAGTAGAATTGCTCAGTCCCAACTCATGGTGCTGTAGCCTGGATTCAGTCTACATGAGATGTCCCCTGCTGCTTGAGAACTGTCATACAGAAGGACCAGAGACAAAGAAAATAGTACAAAATTAATGTTTTGTTGCCACTGATCCTCCCAGGTGTATTTGCTGAGCTGGTACTGTTGTGTAAGAATAGATGGGGCACATAGTTTTTCTGGTGGTGTGGCTGTGGGAGGTTTGCTTCAGTAATATTTCATGGCTCTTTGGCTCATTTTTGTCTTTGTCTTTGCTGTGACAGGGAAATGTACGGTAGTGAAATTTTCTAACACAAATTCACCTAGAAGGTGGCTGTTTCCCTTTCAGCCATCCCAGATGCCTTCTGTGGGACATGCTTATGAGTTGACCCTTCCAGGATGACAAAAGTATGATGTGATCTGCCTCTGGGGTATGAAATGGGCAAGATACATTGGTAGCCTCGAGTTTTCTGGGAGTTTAATAGTACTCAAGAAATGTATGGGCATGCTGGAAATTTGAATGCCTTGAAAAAACTCCAAGGAAATTCTGTCCTTGTACTCTATGTTCTACAAGAAAAAAAGCAGTTCCTTGTGCTGATCCATTTGAGGTGTGTCATTTGGCTTCTCCCACTTTTTGCTTCTTTTGCACCAAACCAACATCTATAGAGAAGTGTTTTCTAAGACTTGTTTTTAAGCTTGCTAAAAGTAACATTTTGACCTCCATTTTACCTATTCTTTTCTATTCGTAAGATAATGTTTCCTCTTTTCCTCAGTGAATCTGAGCCAAAATGATACAGAGTTATTAACTTTCTAATTAGTCTAAAACATCCAATGTGAGTAACTCTGGACATTTCAGCTGTCCTGGAAACAGCTTATATTCCTGTGCCTTTCTGGATGCATGCAAAGCTATAGCAAACAGTATTAGAGTGCTTATTGTGGTACTCATCTCATTTGCCTTTCTTAAGTACTATTCTTTTTAGCAGCCTTAAATTCCATGATCTGCCTGCCAAAATCTGTTGATTGCAACAGCAACTCAGTGATGTGCTGCAAGCTACTCCAGGTGGCCATAGCAAGTGACCATGGCTGCTTTTAGTCCAGGTTCTGCTATGCCCTGGACTTCTCTGGAGTGAGATCTCCTGCAGGTACCAGAGCTCAGGGGTTTCCCCTCCCTGGCTGTTCCCAGCACTGCTGCCCGTGGTGGTGCCCACAGAGGGTGGTGTTCTCCCATCCCCTGTAAATGTGCCCTGGAGCAACACCCCCTGCCTTGGCCAAGGAATTTCCTGGCCCACGTATGGAGCCATTTGTGCAAAAGGGGAAAATGCCCTCCCTGGGGCCTTGATCACACCAGTAAATTCATTACATTTGACTTCAGTGATTAGGCAGGCTTAGAGCTGAATAACCTTACTGTATTCAGCCATCAGAGTGCATCTTGTCTCCTGCCTTATTTATAAGGTGCCACATTCCAGTCTCAGCTGCAGTTTCTCGTTTCCCTGGCTGATTTAAAAAAAACAACAACAAAAAACCCCAAACCAAGAGACAAAAAACCAATCCATCCTATGCAGTACACGTGTATCTAGTTACCCAGAGAGTGGGGAAGGCAGGGAGATAATTTAAAAATATTCTCATTCTGATGTAGCACATCATGACTTCTAAAGTCTGAGCAGGGAGAAGCCTTGCAACAAAAGCATTTGTTTCAATATTAACACATCTATATTTCAGGAAATAATTTGATGCTAAGCCCTGTTAAAACAGTCTAGCTTACGCTCTTAGATCTCCTATGTGTCAGAGATTTGGGGAATCTAAGGAGGCAGTAATCCTCTTGACAGGCACATAAAGATAGGTGAATGCTCAAAAAAGCATAAAACCACCTTTCTTCAAAAATCTGTTTCTATTTTGCCACCCTCATCTACTAGAATCAGAATCCTGATTTGGGAATGCTATTTCAGAGTTCAGCAATATTTTAACAGCCTCAGCATTCATTTGCAAAGTATATAGAAGCTGTAGGGATTTGAAGTGCAAGAAAAAAAGCACTATTTCTTTGAGCAATATAATACTACATATGTAATTGCCTCATCTCTTGCCAGCCTCCTTTTGCTGGTGAAGTGCCACACCTGGCTCTTCAATTAGTCCCTGTCTGGGAGGCTGCTTGATGTGCAGCCCAGCACCCAGTGAAGTGTGCACTGTGGCAATCCAGTGCCAAAGTGCTGCTGCAATTACCTAACTACTAGCAGACAAAATTCATTTCTTAGTGTTGCACTTCATTTTAATGAGAAAAATGCCCTTCTGATTCCAGCTACCTTAGTGACCTTCAATTTCCACTCTTTTCCTCAAGCTGTGGTCAAGAAGAGGTAGAAGGTAATCTCTGTTCCTACAGAATCCAAATCCTGTCTAGGAACTCTACAAATCACTTAGGTTTGTAGGTGTGGAGAAGAAGCTCAAGAAGCTCTTGAGTCTGATGCAGCAGACATGAGTGATTTCTACTTGGCTAATTAGGCTTTAATAAGCAGCCCCACTTTTCTAGGGCTGCTTTTCCTGTGTGACATTCACATAAAAAATGAAAGATGACAAAATTAGAAAAGCAAATTAAGCTGGCCCCTGGGAATGGGGAATTCTAAAGATTGGCTTCCACATGCATTGCTCTTTTCTAGATAGGGAGTTGCAATGCTGTAATGAGTAATTATGTATCATAATTAGATATAGCTAATTGTAATAGTGAGGTGGGTGCTCACTGTGTCCAATATTTATGTCACCCAGATGCAGAGGTATTCCTGCCCCTGTAGAGATCACCAGACAGCCTGGAGGGGGAACAGCCTTCTGTTTGCAAAGCTTGGGGCTTTGTGAAGTGAGACGTGAGCCCTAAGGTGAGCAAGGCCACCCCTCCCTGCTCCTTAGCCACGCTGGAGGCTTTCCTTCCAAATGAATGGAGGAAATGCCACATCAAAACAAATGTTTTCTGTAGGTCACAAAGTGAATTCATAGCTGTCTTTCTTCTCATGTCCCCTGCTTCAGGCCTTTTCCAGGGACATTTTTTTCCCCTTTATCAGAGTGGGAAGTGTGTTGGTGAATGGGAAGTCTGTTGATGTGCCTATATTAACAGAAGTTGGGTTGTTGTGGTTGTTGTCTGTGGTCTTGCTGCTGTTGTAATCCTTATCTGCATGGCATAGGGGAGAAGTACATTCATGTCAAAGCTAAGGAAAAAAGTGATCTTGCTGGCAGCTAATGACAGGAAGGAAATAGAAAATAATATTATTTAAATTTAATTTTAAATATTCTTTGGTGCTCTTTGCTTTTCCTTCATTTCCCCTCCCTTTTAGAGTTTCTGTACAGAGGTCTTTAATCTTTCATCACCTCCTCTTTCCTTAGCTCATTCTACCTTCATTTTTGACTGGAAAGGTCAAAATCCTGCTCATGTACTTACTCTTGGGACACTTGTGCTTGACCAGTCACAGATGGTTGGATCTCCTCTGACCATGTACAGACATAGGCAGGGAATGTTGAAATTCTCTGTACTAGGAATGAGCTGGATATGCAGCACTAAAGTCTCCTCTGAGGGCAGTTGTAATGCCCAAGTTGTAATCTCAGGATTAAACAGATGGGAAGTATGATGAACTTGGGTTTTTCATGCCTGAGGGCTCAATTTCAGCCTTTCCAGACTTAGTTTTAATATCAATAGGAAAATTCTTGCATCTATTTTTTTTTTGGTCTATTCTCATGCTTCTTCCCTTTGTGATTTTCCCATTAAACAATCTTTGCCTGGGCAAATGCAATTGTATTGCTCTGTGCTTATGCTTGCAAGAAGAGGCAGCTGCTTCCAAGTGGCAAAGTGAGTGTGCTGGTCTCTCATGCAAACTGGCTGGCTTTGCTACTGTACAGCTTTCTGCTCAGCATGTAGCTCACAGAAATCACAGGGACGTGGCAGGGGCTTATCAGGATTTTTCGTTCAGTCTACATGTCACTGCAGAGTGATTCTCTTCCATCTGCCTCCTTTGATCATGCAACAGCTTTGGGAGGAAAGAAAAGAAGTGGCTGAGCCTTCAAAGCACTGAGCAGCTCTTGGGAGCTTTGTCTCTCCCCAGCTTGCTGCTGCACCTCACAGAGCCGGGAAAGGGAAAGCAGGGGATGCTTTATGTGCAGAAAGATCAATCTCTCACCTCACTGGCAAAAGTAACAACTCTTTGAAGGTACCTGTTCTGACACCCCACCAGTGCCAGGTAGGGTGTAAAATGCATATGGACATCAGCAAGCCTCTACGAGCTGACTTCCTTTCCTAAGGGCTCTTCCAAGCTCTTTTTGATTCTCTTCCTGGTGCCTCAGGACAGGAATTCCTGCCTGTGTCTTCCCAGAGCCATCATCCTGAGGATGCCCTTTGTAATGGGTGCCATCCTGCTGCCCTGTCACCATGTGTTACACGTGCTCTGTGTCCTGTAACTCCATTGGAAAATGACATAATCAAGAGTTAAAATCCCTTTCAAAATGGACTTAGGAGCTTGGCCACTGACCCACCAGGGTGCAGTGCACTGGGGAGAGGAATATGGAATGGAATAGGACTGCCAACATTTCTCTGTAGAAATCTCCTCAAGGTGAAATGTGCTTTCACAGTGGGAAATGAAGGTTATTTTTCTCCTGCCCACATTGTTTTGTGTTGCAAACCCTTTGCCAGTCATTTTGGATGCAGACAGCTTTTTGGAAGCAGGAGGCTTTTGAAAGATTTTTGAAAGTCTAGCCAATGATGAAGCTGAGGACTTGTGTTCTGCAGCTCCCACACAAACCTTCTGGCAGTCCGTGGAGATTTTTGTGTCCTCTCTGAGTCAGTGAGCAGAATATTTTGGTACAAGCTACAGGCCTGCCTTTGTGGCACTGCTATTGCTGCTTTGCTTCTGCACAGCTTTTAGAACAGCTGTGGTTTTGCAGCCTTGCATTGGGAAAAACCACAGTGGTATGGGGGAAAACCTGCTTTTCCTATAGACACAAATACTCCTCAAGCTGCAGTTTTGTGCTAATGAAAATGCAATGTATGTATGCAATGTAAACTAAGCTTGGTTTATGAGACTGTCACAACTAGCTCGGTGAGGATTTATTTCCAGCAAGACCTGACTTCTTGTTTTGCTGCAAAACAAAGAAGATCATGCAAAAAAATAATCACTTGGCTTAATGGTATGCTTCTGTCTTATGATAGTTAACAAGTTTAACTGTGTGCCACATGGTTGTGTCACAGAACAGGGAAAGTATTTGCTTTCAGGATTTATCAGAATTCTCTCTGGGAGATACTGGAGTCAAAGAGATAGGGC
>NW_005054557.1:670937-679752 GCF_000277835.1 Geospiza fortis | reverse complement strand
TTTCCTTCCCTGCCACTTCCACTGAGTCCTTTGGGTAAATCATTTAGCCTTACTGTGCCTCAGTTTTCTTAGCTGTAAAATGGGGATAATATCATCTCCCCACACACAGACAGGTAAGGTGTTTTGAGTTACAAGCCTAAAATATGCTGTATATTAACTATTTTTTAGTTGTTTGGGTTTTGGGTTTTTTTGTCTGGTGATTTGGGTTTTTTTTGGGGTTTTTTTTGCGTGGTTTTGGTTTTTTAAATTTTTTTTTTCATTGTGCCTTGTAATATTATTCTGCAGCATCCTGCTTCTTTTGGAGACCTTTTTTGCTCCAGACAGTGAGAGTAGCCCTGTCCCATGCTTTTTAGTTTAACTGGTTTAAGTTGAGATAGTAAAGAGGGGTGGAGAATGAGAATTTTTCAATTAGCTATTTTGCACTTTTCATGCTTGATTTCCATGTTTGAGCTATCTTGTATTAAAAGTTGTAACTCAGGTAATATTTCAAGTCAATGAAAGCATTCAGGTGGTTTATCTCTCTTCAGAGAAGAGTATTTTGCTGAATATTAGAGCAGCTTTATTCCATCACATTGAGTTCATTGAGCAGAGAATGTTTCCTTTGGGAGTGCCCATCTCAGAAATAACTGTTTCTGTCACCCCTCTGCTATTGTGCTGGTAGGACAGAGTATTGCCTAAGAGTCCAGAAATTACCAGTTTGGTTTGTTTATGTGAAAGGTTTCTGGGGAATGGAAAGAAACATTTGAGGGAACAGATTCTCTGGCCTTCATATTTACATCTCCTCTGGCAAATGGGAGATGAAAATTGGTAAAGTACAAGGACAAGGGTTAGCAAAGATTTAGGGAACTGGAAGTGCCTCATGCAAAAAGGAAGAAGGCTAGGAGAGAGTCATCAGGCCAGGAAGGAGTGGGATGGTGATGAACAGACTCTTGATGGAAAGGCTGAGTTTCATCAGGCTATATATATATTTATATATACATAGATAGTGGTTCTTCCTGGAGATGGTGGAGAAAGGACAATGGGCAGATTTTGATCTCTTCTGCACTAGCTTCACTTCTGGTGAACCAAGATGTGACTGAGGTCAGAACCTGGACCATTCCATGATGTGTTTGGCCCCTTGAACCGAGCAGTACATTCAAATAACAAATGAGCATTTTTAACCTACATTTCGTGGGCATCCAGAGTTCCAGTATTTGTATATATCCTATTATCTGAACCCACATCTGTTCCAGGAGTTGTAATAACATCTCAAAGGGCTCTTTTATGCTACCTGACCCCGTGCACAATGCACTGGAACATCTTGAGGCTGCCAGCTGGCAAAAGAACCCCAGGCAGGCTGCAGAACCATGAATGGAGGATATGTGTTTAACAGAGAACCAAGGCACAGGTAATTTAATCATCAGTGAGGGGGAACACAAGAAGGAGGAGGGGCTTTTTGTAACAAAGTAAGAAAGTATTTCTTCCACGATTTTCTTGCGTTTCCTATTTATACAAAGTATCTCGATCACTGCGTCGCTAACCAAGGAGATTTTAAACTGGGGGAAGGAAGAAATATGTATACAGTGAAAGAGCTGGTTGCTGATCCTTTTGGACGCTTTTTCTGTATTGTGACTTGTGTGGAAATGTACAGAATAAAAAGTGAAGAAGCGCATGCCTTGGCTGGGCTGAGTTTCTTTGTGTTATTTGCCAGCTGAGCTGGGTTGCTGCTTCTGACAAATGGAAAGACTGGTGTGACTTGGAAGTTGTGAAGAGTTAGGGGCAGTGGAGGAAAGGGAACCAGGGATCAAAATTCTGCATATGTGTGTATGCTGGTGTAGAGTGTTAAGCCTCTGGATAAATAAACTTCAAGCTCATGGTAAAGAAAAAGGTTAATGATACCTGTTAATATTTCCAGGAACTTCATCTCAGTCCCTCAGTAAGCTCAGATTGCCAGCACAGCCCTCAGTGTGTGCAGGAGAGATCCAGCAGAGATCAGCAGGACTCTGATGTAGGTGTGCAGGTCACCTCAGGTTCTTGGCTGTGCATCTCAGGAGAGTTTCTCCAGTGCATTCTCCGCTTCACCTCCATGTTTTCTCAGGACTAACCCATAAGCATATAATGAAACTTCGCTTGTTCCTGCCCAGCTGTGTCTGATTGAAGAATTTTTGGGAATTTCGTGGTCATTGCTTGCTTTCTTGTCTTCAGCAGCTCCCCTCCCTGCCTCACTCAGGAGTTTCTGTGCCATTTCTGACACAAAAGTTTTGTAACCTCTCCTCTGTGCAAGTCAATATTTCCTAACAGCTCCCCTGTCTCTGCTGTTCCACCCTGAAATAGTATTTCTGAATCATTCTGTGATGTTTCCTTTGTCCTGTCTCTCTGGGACAGTGCCTGCCCCCAGAACACCTCCCTCACACATGGCTCTGTCTCCCTCCTCCACTCCAAGCCCTTTGATGCTCACTGCTGTTGCCAGCAGCCAGCTGTGTGCTTGTCTTTTAAAGGATGCCTTAAGCTCCCTTTTCCTGCTGTCTCAGACAGCTTAGGAATATTATCATTATTAATAAGAGTAGTTGCTAAAAGCACTGACTGCTCTGCCTGTGCAGGACTGGCTGGGGCTGGACGAGGATGTAGCCTAGCTCTGAGCTCCCTGCACAGCAAGGAACAGCTACCAAGGGCTGCTCTGACATCCAGGAGCCCTGTGGTACAAAGCCCTGACTCCTCTGGGGTCCTTCTCAGCCACCAGCTGCACCGAATGGCTGCCAGCTGCTCTCTGGAAGTGTCTGTGCCGGAGAGGAGCTTTGGGATGCGCTCGGGGCTGCCCCCACAGCAGCCTCTGGAGGTGCTCACCACCTGCAGGCTGAGCTGCTCAGTGCTGCAGCTAAAAATATGAGAAAATAGCTTCTCATCCTGCTGGGTTTGCACCCCAAATTCTTGAATGTGTGTGGCCTTACACATGTTCTGAAGAGAGTCCAACTGCTCTTTTCTCATCCATTGTAATTTGCCCTGTAATTTCAGCTCTGTTAACTGTTTCTAACACAGGGCTGTTTCTTGCTAACATTCCCTACAAAATTCTTTAATACAGCTGGTGCAATTCATAACTATATATGCACACACACACATATATATATTAAAATATCTATCTCATAGGCTAATAGACTCAAGTGAGGAATACCCTTTTTCATGCAACCTTTCTTTACATATGAAATGTAATAATGTTTCTTTAAAAAGCTAGAGCTTTCATAGTAGGAATGTAACTACAATGAAAACAATAAAACCCCATTCTTGGGAGGAAAAAACCCCAATCCTGACAGGAATCATTTGCTTTGAAATCTTTTCCCCCCAAAAGCCTGGCAGCTTCACTGCAGCCAAATGATTTCAGCATTTCCCTGCAGTTAAAATGTGGTTCTCCCTAACAAGGGACCTTTTAAACTACGTAGTGATGCTTGTAAGACATGTTGCCAAGGTTGTTAAGTCTAAAAATAGGTAAATATTGGAAGCAGTCTCATAATTTCAAGGTGTTTGATCTCATGTTCTCACATTCAAGGCTTGGTATTGCTACATGAGTATTGCATTTGCAGCTGTATTAGTCCACAGCATCACAAGAAAACCTTCAGAGGTGCACCCTCTGTTTCTGCCCCATCTATCCACAACTTTCACAGGCACCAGGGATGTGTGAGTGTGCGTTTGGCAGGGTGAAGTTAGAAGTATTAGTGGGTCAAGTGCATGGATTCTGCTGCTCTCATTCAGTGAGGCAAGCAGTTCTGTGGTATTAAAGGTGAGCTGGGATTTCCAAGACCCAAAACAAGAAAGGATTTGTTTCCTGTGGGTAAGAAACAGCAGTTGGCTGCTGGGTGTTAATTCAGATGGACAATCTGTAGATGACAGGAAGCCAGGAGATTGAAGCACTGTCTGGTTGGCTCCTATGAACTGTTTGCTATCAGGGAACTAACAAAAATCAGTAGGACTGACTGTCAGAGGAACTTCTGGCTGCAGCCTCCATTGTTCTCCATTTGCCTCCAAAGCATGTAGCACCTTCACAGTAAGGACAGAGGTTTCAGCTTTTGGATTAAACCATCTGCTAAATTTAGAGGGAGGAGGAGGCTTCTCACCAAAGCATGGGTGTAGACCTGCTCAGGAGGAAGTTCTGTTACTCTCCACAAAACATGGAGGGCACAGAGTAGTTGGAATCTGTTTTGTTGGTGGTGGTTGGTTGGCTTTTTTAAGGGTGATAAGGGAATGGAGAAGTGACTTAAAAAGGAAAGAATAAAATTAAAAATGTAGTTCTGAATATTTTGTATCATGCAGCTCATCAAACCTGAGTGACCTTGAGTCAAAGATGGTGTTAGGTGATTCAAACTAGTGTTTGGTGTCTAGATTTTGGGAGTTTTCTTCTTGATATAATCAGCCAACAGGCTGAGGACTGTGTTTGCTTTAAACAGGGTATGATTACCTTCTCTTTTTGTTAATGCATGTATGTACCTCATAAATTTCTTCACTGACAGAGCTGATGATGTTCTAACAAGCTCTGGTCTTTCTCAGTCCATTTATGAATACATTCTTAGCTCCAGGAGCATCTGTGATTTGCTAATGGGTCTCACTCTCATCCCTGAGGTACATCCTAATGGGATGCAAGGCTCCACATAAATATTAGGGGTTATTATTCTGGCTGCTCATTCTTTTTCCTTGTTCCTCCCTTCTGCCTTCTATGAAATGTACAACGAAGGGGCAGATATGAACAGTGGTGTCCAGCTGAATGAGATGGTTGTACAGTAAGGGGTCACTGCATAACCAGCAGTTTCTCCATGCAACACTGCCATTAAAAGTTCTTGTTAGTCTTTCCAGTCACTTGAAGGGTTTTTTTGTAGCTTGAAGTTTTCACTAATACAAAGCCAAGTGAGCATTATGTCTGACTCCATAAGTCACCCTGAAATTCTTATACTGGGTTTGCAGCCAAGCTGATTTTTACTTGCAGTGCCCATTCCTAAGAAGTGACCTGCTAATGGGAGAGCTAGGTCAGTATTGCAGTGCTCTGGAGATCATCTATGGCTTTTTGTCACCTTTTAATAATGAAGGAGGTCCAGCCTGTAGCCAGAAATGAGGCACCTTTGTGCTTATGTGGGGGAAAGCGAATAAGGGATAACTAGGATTATGAGGCACTCTTTGATTTAGAACGCCAATACTTTCTGACCTTCTTGTTTAAGATTTCTTTTTTTTTTTTTTTAAGTTTCTGTAATTTCCTGTACTCTAATTTTGAAAATCCAAAAATACAGGATCTGATTATCTTCACTTTTTTTTTGTTATTATTAATAACAAACACTGAGATTAATCTTTCCAGGGTATCAGTTCACAGTTCCTTCTAACTGGCAGCCTTTTCCAATGTCTCAGCTCAGTCATCTGACAAAAAAGATATCTGTAAAAATGGCAATACGTATGTGTAAGGTGAAGGGTCTGGAGCAAGGGTCCTTAGAGGAGCAGCTGTGGGAGCTGAAATTGTTCAGCCTGGAGAAAAGGAGGCTCATGGGAGACCTCATTGCTCTCTACCATTGCCTGAAAGCAAGTGATGGTACAAGAGGGAATGGCCTTGAGCTGTGCCTGGTTTGGTTTAGATTGGATATTAGGAAAAGCCTCTTCATCAAAAGGGTTGACAAGCACTGGAGCAGGCTGTCCTGGGAAGTGGTTGTGTTGGAGCCACTGGAGGCGTTTAAAAACTGTGTAGATGTGGCTTTTAGTGATGTGGCTTAGTGGTGGATTTGACAGTGTTTGGTTAATTGTTGGACTGACCTTAAAGGTCTTTTCCAAGCTAAATGATTCTGTGGTTCTGTGAAGGTCTTGGATCCAAGGAATTGGAAATGGTGGATAATTCAGGAACTTCAGTGTCATTGGCCAAAGTTGGTTTCTCTGCTTTAGATTCTTTCTTACTACCTGTGTCTTGGGGAAACAAAATTTCCTGGTGTGAGAAATTAAAATTCTGTTTGCAGACTGAGATGTCCAGCTCTAGCTGTCTCAGATCTGAACTTTGGTCCTACCCAGGCATATTGAACCTTATTCCTATTGCTGCTGCCCTTTTTTTCCTAACCAATGTGAGATTTTTTGGAAGCTCTTTGTTACATTTCCTCACTAGGTTACAGAAACAATTTGTGTATATTATATAACCTATACATATATAAAAATTGTACAATACAAATGTAGACTAATTTATGTTAGTGGGAATATCTCATCCAGTCTTGCACTCAAACCAGGGTCAACTTTGATGTTAGGGCAGGATTATCAGGGTTTGATCCTTGCATTTAGGACCCTTATTTAGGTCATACCAAGTCTTTCCTTGGATTTTTATAAAAGCAGAAGGAAAGAAAAAAGTATTTGCTATAAGGATCAGCGAATATGAATTGACAAATGGAAACACAAAATGTGTATGATTTTCAGAATCAGGTGCTGAACACACCACAGACAGCTAAAGAGAGGCTCCTTTTCTCAGAGTCACCCAGGAAATCACTGGTGGGTGTAAAGAATAGACCTGCAAGTCCTCTGACTCCCACTGTGTTAACCTCACATCTGGCAGATTCTATTACACTGTGAGTCTCCCATTGAATTTTCTCATTTCTGCAGTCTCTTGTGCCAAAGGTATTTTCATGAACTTATGCACTTTTCTTTCAGTTGGGTTTGTTGTGGGTTGTTATTTTTTTTTTTGTTGTTCCCTGAAGCTAAAAGTTGCATCCCTATTGTGCAGAAAATAGGAAACAGATTTGTTCTTCTCAAATGTGTTGGGTCTTTAAATGGAAACTGGGAGGAGAAGGAGGGGACAGCCTGCAGCCCTGTCACATTCTTTCCATTGATACACATGGACACCAGGAAAAAGTCTGATTCTGATCCCCTAAAACAATAGATATGGAAATGTTTTCCCTTTGTTTAGTTTTTCTTCTGTCCATCTTAATGTGAGCATGGCAGTAAAAAGCACTACAGGGCCTGGTCTGAGAGTTGTGTTCTCTGTTAGTCAGTGGAAAAAGAGAGAGCTGCTCACTCCACAGGTTCAAATACCACTGCACTGGCCAACAACAACAACAACAAGAGGGTTTTATCTCAGTGTGAGCTGAGCCTAACAGCTAAAGAATGATCTGTTCAGGGCACAGCTGTGTTCATGCTTACCCAAACACGGCCATGGAGGAGCACTGTGCTGGACCGGAGGCAGCACACAGAATTTCCAGGTAAGCAGGTAGGACATTGCTCATCTTCCTGCCACAAGGGTGTGAGGTGGAGGCTCCCACGGAGGTGTCATTATGTAGACACAGCTCAGCCAACTGGCTCAGGCCTCAGTGACCACTGTCTTCCAGTCCTCTTCTTGTCACCATTTTCTTCAATAGCCATGAGGAAAGGGAATCTGATGAGATCTGGTGCAGCCAGATCCTGAATTATCCACCATTCCCAAGTCCTTGGAGCCAAGACCTTCATAGAACCATTTTGGTTGGGAAAGACCTTTAAATCAGTCCAAGGCAAAGAGCAACCAGTGCCAGCATGGTTTGTCCTGGTACGGGAGAGGGAAAAATGCACCTGGAGCTCCAGCCAGGGGGGGCAGAGGGGCCAGTTCCTGTCTCACACATACACACACAGAGGCCAGCCAGCATCCAGAGGCTTGAACTTAGCATTTATTTTCCTTACTAATTGAAACAAAACCAAAAACTTTAACTTACCTTAACCATTGGGATAAGCACCAGTATAGAGCATGCAGTAATATTGATGAAGCTTTGAGCTCTCAGATGAAATGTGCAACAGTTTTTAATAAAAAATGAAGAAAACTAATTATCCTTATGGTAGAACTACTGTTCCAAGCCCTCTTTTTTAATTTGCCTCGATCTTTCAAACTTACCTTTTGAAACAATAATGCCCATTCTTGGCTGTTGCTCTGAAATATTAATTAAGGAAAAAAGCAACACAAAAAACTACACCAAAAAAACCCCCAAACCTTGACCAAAAGTGACTAATTTAATCCCCTTCATATCTTTATTACACAAAAGCTTTTAAGAGTTCATAGTGAAAAATCTGGCACAAGAATGAGGGTCAAAACCAGCAGTTCAGTCCTGCCCTGCATCTCAAGTATTGATGAGATGTATGAAACAAGACCTCTTCAAGCTGGAGGACATTTAGTTAATGACTTTAACAGCTATGAATGCCAGAATTTTAAGAGTCAAGTTGGTCAAGTAATTCTGCACAAGAGTAACAGGAAATCACTTTCCATTTTCTTTAATTTATCTTCATTTTTTAGACAGCCTGAGCTTAAAAATGGTCTGAATTTTGAAGAGGTTCCACATCCAACACACTTTCTCGTCTCTACCATCCTGCAATACAAAGCACCTGAATGTTAAAACAATATTGATGGCCTCTCTCAAATTCTGTTCAATGATCTTAGTGGGTGGGATTTGAATTTTGAATGGTTGTAATCAGAGGAAAGTCTGATGGTTTTGAGACATCTTGGGTGATACCTTGATGTCCCGGGAATTGTGATCCTGAAGTTTTAGAAACATATTATTATTGCAGCCTGAGGATGTGCAAATTCCAGTGAATTTACCTGCTCTGTTTTGTTTTGGGTTTTTTTTTTTTTTTTTTTCTTCCTTTAATAACAGTAAGCCCAGCACAATTTGCCTTGAATCCCCTTCCTAGAACAGTTCTTGTAGCAAAGTACCGGGTAATGTTTCAGACTCAGTCACACAGCTGGCTTATTGTGGGGAAAAGCACAGGTGAGAATCAGCTCCACAGTGAGGAGAGCCTGCATGGATCTGGGCATTCCTTCAGGATATATCTCCCTCCTAGCCAGGCTGGGGCAGCAGGGGAATCCAGTGGGGGGGGG
>NW_005054557.1:664139-670922 GCF_000277835.1 Geospiza fortis | reverse complement strand
ATTTAATTAGAAGGTTATCCCTGTTAATAAACCAGGATTCCATGGAGGATGATGGAGTTTTCCTGTCCAGATCAGGTAGTGTATCACTTTGCATGGATTTCACCCATCTTCACTTTTCAATTTCATGAGTAAACAAACCCACAAAAAGACACACTTGCTAAGCAAGCTCATGGATTCCCAGCACTTCTTTCATCATCAGAACAACCAGGGGAAAAACACTATATAAAAAGCATTGAATTACATCTGTGACCTGGTCCTATGCCTATGCTTCAAAATTAGGTGTTTTTCATTTTTTTTGACCAACACTGTAGGAATAATTTGAAACATAAAGGGAGTATCATTTTACAACATTCCAAAACAATATTTCATCTGGAAAATGAATGGTACCCATAGATGCCGGAGCAAAGACAGGCAACACAGCTAGCAAAATGCTCCCCATTTCCTATCCCAGACAGCTGAAACAAAACAGATGTCACACACACACACACACACACACACACAAAAGGGGAAAAAATTAATAAAAATCTAAAATATGTCACCAAAGAAAGAATTCAGGCAACAGTGATACAGGTCACACACTCATATGAACTCCTTGTTAAAGACTCATGTTTTTCTACCTCCTGCAAAGATATGATGAAGGAAATGGAGATAGGCAAATTGTACCAGAAGCATGGGAATTTTGTTAAATATTGGGAGCACTCCAATAAATACAGTATTGCCTTTAGGCAGTTAACTGTGGTTCCTAAGACAAATCTGGTGGTGTTGCTGCTTTCAACTCCTTGCAATTTCTAGATGTGCATTATTTATGCTGTCCTAATCAGATCTTATATTAGCATCATTTAGACAAAGAGAAGGATGCAGGTTATTTAAAGAGAGAGGGATAAATGTTGAAGAGACAGAACTCAGCTGTTTGGAAAGGTCTACTTTGCAATATCTTAACATTTAGGCACAATAATTAGAAAAAGAGTAGCCTGGGGAGGTAAAAACAATTCTGAATAATCTCATGTAGCATTGAAAAGGAAATTGAAAAAGCAAAAATATTGCTACTGAAGTATAAGTACATATATCCTCTTAGGTTCTGAATATAATTTCATCAACAACGTCATATATTAATTAGCATTTTAGCATTAATGCTAAAATTAGGACAAAGGGAACCTTAGCTAAGATTGCATTTCTCTGTTTTAAACATTGCATAAATACTACAAAAAAACATGGTATCTTCAAAAGGCCTAAAGTACCTGAGGGATCTTAGAAAACAGGATGAGACCCCATTCCTATCCACTTCTTGGTAGAAATAATAAAACTCATGACCAGAAGAGTTGTGGATGGTACAGCATTACCCTGATTGTTCCCTCTCCTCCAAGTAGAACCAAGTATCTTTGCTCAGACCTAACTCCTTTTAAAACCTCCATAATTTCACTGTAGAAATGAACGGTAAAAGCAAAATTACTACAAGCAATAGCTGTAGTGGTTTTGTTGAAATAAGCCTAAAATTAGGATTTTTTTAAGTGAAGTCAGAAATTATTCTGCATGAGAAGCTACCTTGCCTTGTGTTCTACCCCCCTCAAATTCCCAATATGCAAAGTAAACTACTGAAGTGAAGGATGTACCAGAGGAAATAACCAAAAGAACAACATGTGTGGCTATTTTATCGAGTCTTTCTCACTATGTTGATGGTTCCAAGAATTAAAAATGTGAAAAAACTCCCACCAACTCTTGTGAGAAAGGCTCCAAGTGTTAAACATTTATATGTATTATATATTATACTATAGAAGTTTATGATATACAGTTTGACATATATTCTGAGAATTTTTATTGACTCTGGATTTTTTTAGCAATGTTTTAACATTTATGTTTCAAGATTTTCCCGTAAAGCATAAGTGGAAGAATCAGGACTTTCTCCCCTATGTTTGCACTTTTTACCAGTGAAAACTGCATGTCTAAAGCAATCACATAATGCTGGGAACCAGGTCTTTGGGGAAAAAACTGACATCATTTAGCAAGAAGTGTTAACACTGCCCACAGTAATCCCCATAATTTGATATCAGAATGAAATTTTTAATGTTTTTAAAAGGTTTTAGTGTGCACATTTTTTTTAATACCAGCCAGTCCAGGTCTAGGCCTGTGAATGATGATGCCACGTTTTGTTAAACTCCTGAGCATGAAAGCCTAGATCAAGCTGACGTGGAAGCCAACAGCATCCCACAGGAGTTTCCATCAAAGATGCATTGTGCTTTATGAGGGCCATGCAACTGGCTCAAATCTCCAGCAAGAAATTGCCAGTAAGTTAAGAACAGATGTACCTAATTTTGTTCTTATGGGCAAAAAAATCCTGGCCATTACATTAACTAATGAGGTATTGCACATGTGCAGGTTGTAGCTGTTCGTCCTCCAATTCTTATGTTTTTAACAACAGACATTTATGAAGGTTTCTTGTTATCTCTGGATGTGATATCACCCAAATTTCCCATTTGCCACAGCTGTTTCTAAAAAAATGGTAGCAGGGAAAGAATACTACATAACCTTAATACAATTTTTATTTTATTCTCTTGTGAAAATATCTATTTAGCTAGCTCTTAAAGTGCTTGGCAACCCTATCATCCTCAGAAGCAACCATTTTAGGGCCTGAATTTTATTATGTCCTGCTTAATGGATGAGTTACTGTCACTTCCACAACTCTCAGTCTCAGTGCATGCTTGCCTTTACTACAGTGACTGCCACTAACTAAAGTGAAGAAAAACCCCTCTGTTAGTATGTGCAAGCTTGTACTGTAACCATTGAAAGCTGAACCAAGCCACCAGAGTCTTGCGAAAAACAGCTATAAAGAACTCTCAGTAATGGCATTTCTGAATATGTTTGATAATTATTTGTCAATATTATTTTCTCAGTGTTCCTTCTATTGCTGTGATTTCACTCAGATCCGTAATCAAGGATTTAGCTGCCTGTTCTGCAGTTGCTCTGAAGGAGAACTCTTATCATTTGATTGTGCATAAGAAAAACTTGTTAAAACCACTTATATTTGTCTTTAAATGTGAAGTTTAGCATCATTATAATTACACAGGTGAACTCTTTGCAAATTGACAAACAAATCAGAAGGCAAGAGAACATTCTGGTAAGTGGGATTTCTTCTTTGTTCATGCATTCAGGTTCAGAGTTGTGCTGGTTGCATCATACTGTGGATGCAAAGGGTGTTGTAATGGTTGCTCCCAAAACACTAACAATTCACCCTATAGGGAATATAGTAAGAAATATTTTTTCTTTATTATATAGACACAATTGAATTGAAAGCTAGTGATTATGTATTTCAAAACGTGGTCACTAGAGTTTTAACTGGAAAATGTTGTGTGTCATGATTTAGCTCGTAGGGAAAGGATCAGAATACTTCTAATTTTCCAATCACTTTCCTGCTATAGAGTTAGAGCCTCTAATCTGTTATTGCTAGCTTGGCAGAGAGTAAAATTGACCATTTCAGTCCAGTGCCCAGGGCAAAGCTATTTAGTACTGTGTCTGATACTAGCTGATTGCCTTAATGAAGCATCAAGGACTGATTTGGTGGAATTATAGATGCTATCTTCTCTACTTCTAAAGCCAGTCCTTTCATAGAATATTTAGGCACGTGGGTATAGTGCCTTGTGAAAAAATAGGTACTAGCAAATCAGGTTCTTCCTGGGAGAAACTGAAAGGGACATTTGCATTCTAATTGTGGAGCAATTTTCTGCCATAAGTTTGAAATCAATTTAAAATGTCAATTTTATTGGTTTGTTTTCAAAGGAAAAACATGTTGTTTCTGCATTTTGCTTTGGTTTTACAATGCATAGTGACAAACCCCCAGAACACAGAACAGAAGTGGTAGCTGTTGCTCATCCCTTCATAATAAAATGCCATTTTCTTTTGGTTTAAACTTCTCCCTAAACTGCAAAACTAGAATGAAATTAACATGTTTATGGAAAAAAAAAAGTGATCATGTACTCAAAGCAATTTTTTTTCACCATAGCTAAGGTATTTTATTTTTAATGCAGTAGACTTCAAATCCTGTGTATGCAGGACTTCCATTCCCAGGATTGCCAGCACAAACAAAAGAAGAAAGTAGTGAGAGGAGCCAACATATGAAGAGCAGCCTTTTAAATGCTGGGGATCTGCAAAGGCCTGCTGTGTTGCATTATATTTGTGGATTTCAAACTGCAGCATGCAGATGTATGCACATGAATAATTTTGAGCAGAAGAGCTTTAATCCCCTTGTAGAAAATAGAGTCAGTCAAATGTATAAAGTTACGATGCGTATTCATGGTTTGGTGACTGAAGCTTAAGATCAAGTTCTGGGCCACTGACTTTGTTTTCAAATATCTTAAGTTTTTAGCATATGTGCATGAAAGAATAACTCTTCTGGGTTCATGCTCTTGCTGTTGTCTTCCACATGCCTCTGGGAAATCTGATTTTTTATACTCTGGATTACTTTAATATTAGAGAGTGAGGTATGAATTATTATTTCTGAACTCCGTGGTTTTTTCTACTCCAATTATAAGATTGTCAGTCTCTGTGATGAGAGTGTGCAGGCTTGGAATGAAAGATAGAGTGAGAGGGTACACAGCTCAGAAGTAGTTGATTTCAATCCTCAATGCATTCACTAAATAATTCAGTATCACTAATGGAAATCTGATCTGAGCACAGCAGTGGGGATGCAGGGCACTCACTTGTCCGGGCTTGGCAGCTCAATAGCTTGGGAACAACAATGGAGCAAAAGGTGAAAAAAACTTTAAACTGTTGTGTGGTTCTCCTCTCTGCTTTCCTGGAATCATGTTACATTTTCCTGGTGCTGCTGTTGCTGATGGCTGGGGAGAGCAGGGAAAGAAATTGATATTTACAGTGGAGCTGAAACAAACAAGGCAAGCTCAGCTCCAGCTGACCTTCTAACCTGCTCAGCAGTGGGACCAAAAACAGAGAAGCTCTTCTTGAGAGAAAATTGCATAAAGCCTTGTCCTCTGACTTGCTCTCTGAACTTTAGAGTCAGAATTTTTAAGGCCAACTTTGGAAAAAATGTGCAAACTGCTGTTAGAAGTTCCAACTATCCCCTTCAGGTGGGTTGTGAAATGATTACCTAAGAGTAATAAAAAACCCCAGCTCCAAAGAGAAAATTTGGTGCTTATGTTTTTTTCAAAGGGAAAACCACACCTAATTAACAGGAACTTATTACGGGGCGCTTTCTGTATTTTGGCAAAAATTGTATCTAAAGTTAGGAGATTCTTTCCCCAAAATTGTCATAAATTTTAACTGATTGAATTGAGATTTTAATGAAGATCTAATACTTTTGGATTGCTTATGAGACCATTTGCCTATGGCATCAATCAAAGGTCCTTTTACAGCTCGTTTTGGCCCTAACCTTCAGTTTTCCTTTTTAAGAGATATTTCACCTCTGTCTCACTCATTAGGTTGTACATTTTTGCTTCTGGTAGCAAAGAGGATACGTGAAAACAGAAACTGGACTTCTTCAGCTGCCAGTCCATTCCTCACCACTGTTTTTTGAGTGGAACCAGCAGCTGTAAACTAATGTTAAGGATTTTAAAGATAAGGATCCCTGACAATCTTCGTGAGCAAAGTCTCTTTTCTCAGTTACCTTTGTGTTCAGAATAGAAAAGTTACAGTTGAAAAGTATTTTTTTCAGTAGGGATTTTCCTATATGTCACAAGAAATGTTGACTGGTCTGCAGTTCCAGAGATCATGCAGCAATTATATCATTGTCTGAGAAAAAAAACCTCAGGACAGACAAAACAGCAGAGATCTAGAGATAAGCTTCTCCAGCCTTAATATCCTTTTATTAAAGAAAACATCTCTGCGAAAGTAAATGGTCATGGCTTATCTTCCATGCATCCCTTTTCTCCATGCTGTACTGCTGTTTTCCACTGGGAACCAGTGCCACAGGCATCTTTGAGGTTGTGAATAACATAGTTGGTGACCTTTTTCTTGGCAAAAGAAGTTACATTTGTCCTCTCAAGGCTGCTGTATTCACTGTCTCATTGTCTTTTCTGTCTTAACAGGTTCTATCTCAATAGCAAAAGTTCAGTCAAGAAATTCAAGTGTTATGCTCCATTAATATCAAATGTATCCAACAGAGAGATCCATTTGGGGCAAAGATTATTTTTCCTGTATTTGCACAGTGCTTGTTGCAATGGAAACCTCAGTTAAGCCTCAAGGTGCCATTGAAACAAATAATATGAACATTAAAAAACTTTTATTTTTTTGGCAATCCAAAAGTGAGATACACCCTTTTTCAGTCATGGGTGCTTCAAACAACGATCTATCCCCTGAGAAACTCTGCTAACCTTGCTAGCAGTTTAATTTTGGAGATTCTGAGTCAAATAACACACAAAACTAGTTTCTGTGCATGTAAACTCAGTTTCAGGAAAATCACATTGGAGCCATGAAAAACTAGGTATGGAGAAAATCTGGGGGCAAATTTGGTCGAAGATTAACTCTTGACATTGCTTCCAAATTTAGAGGCCAAATGAGGCTTCTAACATCATGCATCTTTGTGAAAAGCAATTGCTTTCTGCAAAGTTTCCACTGTTTTATGAAAATGCTAAGCTTGCAGTGCTTTGGCTAACACTCAGATTTCAGTGAAATCTCTTGGCCCATTCTGAAGCAATCTGTTTTCGTTTCGATCAAGGTGGACTTAGAGCCATTGTTCTCTTGCCTACTTTGTTACTCAGAAAGGATTGATCATCTGAAACGTGCTATGGTGGTTGTATGGAGAATTTCTTGGGTCTGCAAAGTGTCAACCACTACCAG
>NW_005054557.1:663069-664117 GCF_000277835.1 Geospiza fortis | reverse complement strand
TGTCGTGCTTAGCACCGCGCTGCCAGGATTTTGCTGAGAAGACCTCAGGAAGGTGCAAGCTGGCTAGCAAGCATTCATTCAGCCTTGCCTGCTCTGAAACACAAATGCCATTGAGTGCTCCTTTCCACTCATCCAGCTGCTAGGAAGGATATTCTCTCCACCTCAAGCCATCACTTTACACTGCAAATCAAAATTGTTGTTTTAAATTACATCACTGTCATTAAACCTGCTGGTGGTGCAAATCCCGAACAGCCGTGCCAGCATTGAGCACATAACTGCGTGATGAAAAGAAGATGTCAAGGTGTGGATGGAAAGGGTTAGTTTACTTTACTAAGAAGGACTCCAGGTGAGTGCAATTGCCCGCTCTGGGACTGGCTGTACAGTGCTTTTCATTGTCACAGATGGTAGGTGTTAGATGATGCAATGTGTACGGTGCCAGACAAATTACTTTTTTAGCTCATTTCTCTGGAAACAGGAGGGGAATCTGAACTGGATTTCTGTGCAAACCTGGAGCAGGAGCTGCAAGCTGCAAACCCAGCTGAGACCAAAGCAGTGAATGGGCCCAGTCTTTCAAGAGAAGGCAGAGACTACTTACTCTGGGGAGAGGGAATTACACAGAAATTGCCTGGAGTTTGGAACAAGTCCACACAGTTTTAAATTAAGCTGTGGATTGGGGAACACTCTTATTCAGTGGATGTAATGAACCTAAAAGTTGGAAAAGCCTTCTCCTAAATGAAAGCCCTGATACAACTCCAGCAACCGCTGTGACCAAAAGTGTTGAAATGGCATGAAAAAGTTGTTCTCATCGTGCTTTTAGGCCAAGCTGCAATTAAAAGCTGAGGGTGGGGGGCTGAGGGGGGAGAAGGGGTTGGCTGTGGGTTTTCATTTATTTATTTATTTTCTTTCTTTTTTTATTTATTTATTTTCTATTTATTGATTTCCCAAGCAGTATTTCCAGCCTATCACTCCCGCCGTCAAAATGGCACGCTGGAAGCCAGCGAGGCCGAAGTCAGAGCTCTCCAAACTCTGACAGCCAAAGGCGACCGGG
>NW_005054557.1:642586-662199 GCF_000277835.1 Geospiza fortis | reverse complement strand
GTGTTCGGGCAGGTCCGTTCCGAGAGGACAAAAGGGCAGCGCCGCGCAAACCCCCTGCGGGTCCCAGTCACCCTGTGCCAGGAACGTCCCGGCTGGAACTCGGGAGTTTAAATTGTACCTTCCGCTGGTATTTTTCTTGAGACTTTGCCTTCTTATCCCTGATTTACTCCTGGTGAAACGACTAGTGATAGATCTATCTAAAACTGCCGTCGTTAGTTTGCGTCTTCTCCTTCCTCGGAAGGGATAGGCTGGGGGAAAATCTGAGTTAACAATGGTGAAAGCACAGTTTCCTCTTTGTTGAACGTATATGTTATTCTGCAAGTGTTTCATGGTCTGCAGCCTCGGTGCTTCTAACTCCTTTCTTCCCTCCTTTTTAAAAGCACAACTTTTCATAGAGGAGAGGTAGTTTTCATCCCGTGTGAGCTTAGCTGCTCCTTCTGCCTCTTGCACTTGGCTCTCGCACCTCTTTTCCACGCTGCCAGTGGCTTTGCCTTGCTGGTGAATGGCCACTGCACTCTAACTTGGCGGCACCCTCGGGAGCTGGCTCCTAGGATGTACACCTGAGAGGCTGGCTGGCTCTTGGGAGCTCTGGGGGAACGTCTGTGACAGGAGTTATTTGTTTCTCTGCCACATAACCCTGCAGCTATGGATAGTGGTGTTTAAGCTAGATCCTGCTTGCTTGCAGGGACTTGTATTACAGCAGAGGAATATTTTACCTGTGGCTCATCAGCTCTTGAGTTGATGTCCTTTCCTTGTTTTCCCCCTGGGCACTGATTTTTTTGAGCTTTTAGCAAAGCTCAACTTTTTGAACAAGAAATAAACGATGTGTGTGACTGACTGTATTATGGAGAGGAAGGAAGGGATGGAGAGAGAGAAAGAGGGAAGGAAAGTAAAAGTTGTTACAAAGAAATACCTGTGGTTTTATGTGTTCTGAGCAGTGTTCTTGAGCTGATTACAAAACAAATTTAATGCTTCTGCATGTTTGTTTTGCTTTGTTTGTTTTGGTTTCCTCCCTGGAAAAGAATTAGAATTAAAAAAAAAAAAAAAACAGCCTAAACTTTTGATCATGAGAAATAGTTTGAAGGGAAAAAGGAACCAGTGTATTTGTGACAAAATTTGTTAATTTGCTGTAGGAAAGAAAATTTGGAAGTGCATGGAGAGAGTACTTCATCAAACTAAAAAAAACAACCCCAAACTCCCATAACTGACCCCAAAAAGCAGCAAAACCAATTTCCGCTGCATAATTTAGCAACTTTTGCTAAAGAGAAGGAAAGGGGAGATTTAATAAACTGTCTCCAGGCTGAGCCAAACTCTTCAGTGATTTTTTATGGCTGAAGCTTTGGGTGAAACTGAAGGACAGAAACTGACCGACTTTACTCCCGAGTCAGCTCTTGGGTGGGGGAAAAGAGAAACCAACAACCAACCTTTCCTTTACAAATGGTAAATATTCGTTTATAGTGTAGAAGTGGCCTAAGAAAACCAGGTTTTTTGCAGTTATACAGATGTCTATCCCCAGTTATTTGAGATGCAGTCTGTGGCTGATGCATCCTTGCCAGCAGAAGGTTTGTCTCACTATAGGATTACAAAACATAGTGCTGCTATCCCAGTACCATATGCCTGACACTGGGGACACTTTGGAAGCTTATCTTATTCCTGACGCAGCTGTACTGGTGGATGTTTTGTGTAGATTAATCTTTCTGCCACGAATGTGAATATTATTACTTAGCAAACTTCCAGCCGTCGTGGCTTTGGCAAGGTACTTCCTTGACATGTCCTCTATTTCTTCTTGATCGTTCTGGGAATGCTTGTTCCTGACTCCTTAGATAACAATTAAAAATAATTCTTTACAGGAGCTCTGAAAATGCACTCATTTAACTCATACTCTTTTTTTTTTTTCTGTGTGTGTTTGTGTGTGTTGGGGTTTTTTTTGTCAAGGAAAGCACAATTTATCTAGTGTTATGGTATAACAAGTGTTTTAGTGTAAGACTAGGGCATTAGGGATGGAGCTGGCATGGCTCATTGCTTCTGCTCTGTTCAGGCCCCCTCATTACCTACATTCCCAACTGTGGCGTTTTCTGTGGGAATTGCTCTTTAACAATGTATGCTTTGCTTGGATATTTACAACCTCTTGCTGGTCAGTGTATCAAAAGCATTTTCATTTAGAGGATGCATTTCAGGACTTTAATTGAGGAAATCTCTTTGTTCCAGGGCTCCATAATAAACCATACAAAATGCTGTCTTTGAACGAAGTAGGTCACTGTAACGCGTGCACACGCAGAGTGATTCTCATCTGCTTAGGGGAGCCACACTCGCTTGAGCCATATCCCTGGTGAGCTTGTCCCTGATTTATCCTTCTTGGACTGCCTTGTTCACAGGGAGCTTATGCTGAAAATTCACTGCTGGAGGTCATTCTCCATTCTTGGCATCTCTGGCAGCCTTAAGCTTAAATTGCAGCCTCATTTTCTATCCAATCAATACCACTCTTATGTCACTGAGTTTCCATGGTGCCCCCAATCTTCTGTCTACATATTGATGTCTGACAGGAGAAATAGCATTCTGTGTCGCTATATATACTTACCAAACCTGTCAAAACTATTTAGGGTCTGTCGCACTAATTTATATCCATATCCTGATATTATTTGTATCTGTTGAGCTTTGACTGATGGAACTTGCTGCACTAAGGAATCAGCCCCAACAATGCACGCCAGGGATGGCTCAAGGGATGGATGTTTTGAGAAAGGGGAAAAAGACTCTCTTCTAGAGTAGCTGGGGTAGTCTAGAATCCTTTGAGCACAATAGAGCTGTTTTGAAAACATCCAAGTCTCAATGGCTCCAAGTTAATGCTTTGGAAATCATTCTTCATTGTGCTGCTCTGAATGCACAGAGGGTCCTCTCCAGTGGAGCTGTGGGGAGGAAAATAGAAAAGTGGGCATTGTCAAGTGCTCAATGTGTGTTTGAGGGGAGTTTGGGGAAATTTGAGTTGCTTGTCTGACATCAATTTCTTCAGCAGAAGCACTGTGGAAAAATGGAATTAGAGGAGCCAGCAATGTCTTCTGTAATGTGGATGTTTTTGTTTTACTACAATAACCCACAGAGCAGAGTTGTTGCATAAGAAGTGGTATGGTGGTGTCTCCGTGGTCTGACAGAGCAGCAGGGAAACCAGATGAGAAGAGGCACATCTTCTGTATATCCCTAAATTTCAGGGCACTGACTACTTGTTACTCGTGTCAGCAGTATTAAGCACTAAATAAAGAACATATCAATGTTTTAAAAATTCAAATGTGCTTTGCAGACTGTTAATTTTGGATTGAACAGAAGTGGTCATCAGCTGAAGATCCCACTACCTTTAACATGAGCTTGATCCAACCCATGAAATAAGAGCTGGCAGCCAGTATGGAATTTGCTTCTTAATATTTTTCTTGTTCTGAGTTGCCAGAAAAAGTGATCTTCTGATGCCAAGTTCACCAATAATTTTCAGACTCTCTTCAGGCTCCTACAGTTTTTTCCCAAGTGAAAAATAGGGGCCTTGAAGATTTAAAAGGACCTGTTGCAGGTGGTGGTATTAAAGTAGTTCAGTTTGTTTTCAGCAATGGCTCACCTTACCATGGTAGAAAGGGTCAGCAGGACCTCACCAAACTCTTGGCAAATATGTCTCACCTTCTTTTATTCCAAGGAACAGCACCACTGTGCCATTTCAAAATATCTGGCTCTACCTTCTGCAGTGGCACTGTGATGACTTTCTTATTTTTTAACTTTATTTGCTTCCTTGTCTATATGTGTGGGAGTGACTTTTGCAAAACTGTAGTTGTCTTGCAGGCTGCTTTTTCATGTCTTTCAGGCTGCAGATTGAGAGAACACAGCTGTAGGCAGTTTGGTGGGAGATGAGAAGGGGGAGTGGGAATGTAATAGAAGAGAGCTGTATTACTGATAAAGCCAGGGGATTTTCACCCTCACCATCCCTCCACTCCAAAGAGCCCTTCCTGGCCTTCCCAGTATGGCACATTCTGGTTTCAATGGGGATGACCTCTGGAGGTGAGGAGATGAGCTAACTATATCTGAGGCAAAATCCAGTTCCACTACATTAAGAAAAATGTATTAATGTGTTATTTTGGGCCTTAGGAGCACATTGCTTGGCTAGTGCCATTGATTGCATGGCAGCTGCAACAGAGGGGTAAAGACTTTTAGAGCAGAAGAGGGTTACAGGAGTTGGGTATTTTCAGATAAAAATAGTCTTTGAAAATAAATAGTGCCTGGGGCTCCTGCACGCTGCCATTTAGTAAACTGCAAAGTTTTAAACTGGGCCTTTCTCCTTTGAGGCCTGCCAGCACTATTTCAGAGCTCATTAAATGCTCTTTCACAAGAGCATTATAAAAATCTTCCTTCCTCATTAGTTTCTACACAGTTTCAGCATAGCTTGGACCTTGTAAACATCCCCTATGTAGTTGTGCGTGAAACCATCATCAAATGGCTGTGGGGAGGGAAGAGAAAGAGGAGGAATTCTCTATACCCCAGTGTAAATCCATATTTTGACACTGGTCTACAGGTAGGTAGCTAACCCCATAAATGAAACACAATTTTTGCCATCTTCAAGCAATATTTTTGGAGGAATTCCCTATCTTTACAAAAACTCTTCTCTCAAGAGTAAAACCAGACAGAACAATTGGGGGGGAAGACAAAACTGGATGGGCTCTGCTTTCCTTCCAAAAGCCTCATCTGCACACCTGGGCTGATGCTCAGGTATTTTAGGGAGGCTGGTCCAGCTGAGTGGAGATGGGCACAGGACTATGAGGTGGAGCTAGACTGTTTCTTAGGCTGGAGTGCAAAGTTGGTCTTCATCTTCTGAGCTCATTAAGGCACAGAGACAACTCTGCTGTTGTGTTCATCATCTGACGTTGCTAATTGCATCTACTTGTTGTCTTTTCTGTCCCTAAGGATTAAAAAGGCAAAAAATACCAGATAATTTGACTCCGTGGGTATGTTGGAATTGAATTCCTTGTGCATTGACACAACCAGTAAATATACATATATCTGTGGAAGCCAGAGTGTCCCTGCACAGAAATAACTGAATTAACTTCTCAGATTCAGTTCCCGTGGATATCAGGCACAGAACTTGTTTTGTTCTCTTTTTTTTGTGTGTTTTTTTTTCCCCTCAGAGCCATGCAAACAGTGGCATTAGTTTCATAACCAATTTAAGATGATATGGCTCCTGCATTTAAGGCTTCCTTGTTTCTACTGGATCAGTAGAACAACAGATTCATTTATGCATGTATTTATTTTTTTAGCTCTACTCCTCACACATCATGTATCTTGAAGTGCAAAGGAGCCTTAGTAGTGCCATGCAAATGTATGCACCCATCTGTAGCCAACAACAGAAGGCCCACAGTCTGTAGCATCTTTTCTTCTGTGATAGGAGCATCCAAAATGTGCTTAATACATTGTGTAAAGGTATTTGTTGTATCAAAAACTTTGTTTTTAAAGATAACTATTGTAGGTGTTCTTTTTTTAGCAGGTTTACGGCATGTGAGCAGCAGTGGGAGCAGTAACATTGTCTCAAAATGGCCATTTTAACATTTCTGTAAGGCTCATTTAGGCACTTTGTCAGATGGTAAGGGATGGATCTTGTAAGGAAGGTTTGTTGTCTTTGAAAGTATGATAGGAATTGATTTAGAAATAGCCTTGGTAGAAAAATGGCAGTTCTGATATGGTGGTGTCTGTGCAATGGTGCTACAAAGTCACAACTTGCTTTCAGACAACCAAGCTTCTTCCATTTCAATATTTAGTTCTTTTTCAGCTCACTAGAAATCATATTCTTCCTGTCTAGAAGAGATTAATATTTAACCAGGCACACATACACATCCTCCAAACATTATTCAGGCAAAGTTGATGCTTCAGCAAGAACTTCATCAGAATAAGAAATATGTAATTCAGTCTCAGATTTAGAAAGAGTACCTCCTCCTTTGTTTTGGTAACAAATTCTTCAAAATAAGACACAAATGCACTATTATGCTGCTAAATGGTTATGACTCTTCTTGTGCTTCTTGAAGCAAAATCTCATTACTTTCATTGAAAGTACCTTTGGAGTGAAGCATCTTTTAGTAAATTAGAGATAATAGATTGTTCTGGTATTCTGCCTTAAATCTGGTAGAAAAAAGTTTTGTTCCTTTAGTTTGCATAATAAAAATTACATGTTTAAAAGTAGCCTCCCTCCACCCCCCCATCACCTTGAACAGAAATAATTTGAAGTCCTTTTTCTGCCTAGGATGGTTTCACCTGGAAAACCTGTAGGGTTTTTTTTACTATAGGGATTTACCTTGCTTTTTGGTGCTGAAAAGCCCCTGAGATGCCGTGGTTGCTTCCCAATAGTGTGTGCCACCTGAGTGCCTGGTTGTTTGCTTGGATTGCTGCCTTCCCAGAGGCCAGAGAGATATTTTCCTTTGTGCAAGAGTCACTTGCTTTTATTAGCAGCCTGTCTGGCTGCAGCTGATATGCAGTAGGGACGGCTGGATGGAAAAAAAATCTACTAGCCAACAGATAGGATTTTCAGCAGTCTTCCAAAAATACTGCAAGCTTTGATTCAGGAACTTGGTGTCATTTCACTCAGTAAATCCTCACTTTGCTAAGCTGTCCCTTCAGCCCGTGTTTCTTGTCCGATTTGCGCGTTGTCAGACGCTTTTGCTAATCTCTGTAGTTGATGTTTGCTGAAGTGATTGTTTGGCAGGAGCGTGTGAGCAGGCGTGTGTGTGTGTGTGTGATTGCTGTTGGCATGGCAGTTGGTATGATATGGCATTAGCATACTTGTTCTGTGCTCTGGGCCTCCTCCTCTTCTAGGCTTATTTATGCAGCAGAAGGACAAAAAAAACCCCACAAACCAAATCAGAAACTCATGTGGGTGCTGGTTACGGTACAATGATCCGCTGGCCAGTGTGACCAGAGATCTGCAGAGTTCAGGGGAGCCTGAAGGTTGCTCTCATTTTCCTTCTAGCACTAATCCCAAATAGACCATCCACCAGCAGAGGATTTGTAAAGAGCTGGCAGGGATTATGGGCTGCCTAAGTAGGGGTATCTGCATTGAATTTGGTCTTTGCTGTGCTTGCAAATACCATGGGAAACTGTATTTATGGGGTGGTAAAGAAGAAAAGGCAAGCTCCACTCCCTTCATATTTGTTTAGCTCGAGACTGTCATTAAATGAGACATGGGTTTTAGTTTGTATTTTGGACTCATTAATATTGAGTGGTCATTAGGATTATAGGTGTATGTGTTTTAAGAGGTGCTGTTCTCTTCTTTCCATCACTTCCAGTTTGAACTATAGTCTGTGTGTGTCTTGTGCATTGTTGGAACATCTTTATGGCTCTGAGTTACCTCACTGAGAACAGTGGGATTTACTTAGACAAAGTAAATGTAAAAGTGCATGTGAAATCTTCGTTTGATCGTGCAAACTTCATTTAAAAGTTTAACATAATTAGTGGAAATAAAACTCTCTGATGACACAATATGTGTTCAGGCCCATTGTGAGTGGGTGGGATGAAAGCTCTTGTGAAAAGTTTTCTAGCAATACATTTACCATGGAGCCTTTGACAGCTTCACTTGGTATATTTCTGGAGAATTGTTTAAGCATGAGCTGCTCTTCTATTAATTTTTTTTTTTTATATTTTAGTAGAGTCAAGCTAATGATGAGCTGGGTTTCTCCTCCACTTTCCAAGATAAACTGCTTCTATCAGTCCATGTTAATAACCATACCTTTCCAAGGCAGGGTCTGGGCCATATGGGTGCATAACCCCTGGCCAAACCTGTCCCTGAATAACAGACTAGTGCTGTGAAGCTTCTGAGCTTGTCCTGATGAGAGGTGGAGGCTTCCATCTTCCCATTGGGGTCAACCCTTGGTTTTGTCTCTGAAGGGAGAAATCTTCTGGGCTTGACATCTGAAAAGTTTTGTAAAGTTGGCTGAAATCAGAAATGCAGGAGAGAGGGGAACATTTTCTCTCTCTGTTTGTAACTACCTGGAAAATTTTCCATGCTTTCATGATGGAAAAAAAATAAATCAGAAGTTCAAAAAGGGATAGGAAAGTGAACTTCCTGTTCTTACTCATAATATTGATCCAGAAAATTTATTTTGAAGCTGCTTTCAAAACCATTTATAAGCACTTCCAGTATTTTGCAATGGAATTAACATTTACAAGCACCTCTTCATTTGTGGTGGAACACGTGGTGTTCTACATGTTCCTGGCCTTTCTTTGGCTGCTTCTCTGTGCCCAAATTCAGCATCTCTGCACTGGTTTTCCCAAAGGGTGAGAGCTTTAGAAAGCACTGGTAGGTTGAATACTGCCACACAAGAACAAGGCTTAAAAAATAAAGGTGGCATGTTACAGCATCTACTTTGTTCATTTAGTTGCTATGTACTATATTTTAGTTTGAATAATTTATGACTCTGTCTGCAAGTCCCTTAAATAAGAGCCCCTCTTTCCTGTGCTAACCACAACCGTAGGATGAGTGGGTATGGCAGGAGTGTGTTTTTATAGAGGAGCAGAGAGATGTGTAGAGACTTTGCCCTGACATCATGCTTTACACACACCCCAGAAGCAAGTCTCTTCTGGGAGAAACTTTAAAAAATGTAGGGATGCATAGCAAAAATGTGTTAGATAACTTTAGAGTTACCAATTGTGCAACATGTACTGTAAATGACAAGTTCACATCTTTATGCATTGACACTTTCAGCATGTGCAATAAGGCTCTGATTCCAGTTGGGATTTTACCAACTGAGATTTCTCAAGTAATTGTGGGTGGGAATTTCTTGTCTTATTTAAACTGCAACAAACAAAAAACTCAGAGCAGGAGAAGTCTGTGAAGTGTAAATTATCTGTCTTAAGTCAAGAAAAATTGAGGTTGAAATATCTCATCTAAGGGTTATTGAAAGGGAAATTTTTGTGTTACTGAATCTGTGATTTCAGGTCAGTGGAATTCCAGTTTGTATCTGAACACTTCCAGCACTTAAAGGACATTGAGAGAATGGAAACAGGAACTTAGCCTACATGTGAGATAGGCACATTGGCTACAGTTAGCTCTTCGTGATGCCCTGTGATGTCCAGCTCATGCTCATCATTAGGGCATTTTTATGGTCATGGTGTCTCAGAAATAAGTGCTGTAGGATACAGCAGCGGGCAACAAGGAGCATTTTCTCAAGTTTATCCTTTCCTGATCTATTTCAAATTTTCTTCAAAGCATACCTTTGAAAATTTAGAATCTAAGTGTAGTATTTGTAAACATTTTAAACAGTTGAAATAATTATAAAATTGTCTATTTATAAAATAATTGGAAACAGCTGAAATAATTTGTAATTTTTATTTGCAATTATTCCTACTATAATTATAGAATTCAACAAAAATAGAAGTTTTATTTCATTTTTCCCACCAAAACTTGTGCATGTCTTTTTCAATTTCTTCACAGGACAGTGTGTTTTGATATTTTTTTCTTTTTTCTTTCTTTTTATTCTCCCTTTATAATCACAACTTCTGTTGCAGAAACATTTCAGCCTTTAATCAGTGCCCTTAGGAGAAGAGAATAAGCTTGGTTTTCACTGCCTGATGCAAAGTGTGATTGGTATGAAATGAAAGGGATATTTTTTTAATCTCATTTATATCTGTCTTCTATTCCTTCAGATTTAAAAGATATATTCTAGGTCTAAATACTTTTTGGAGTAGCAGAACTTCCAAGCTGCAGCTGCTGAGCCCAAATGAACTCTGGTTTCCTTGCTCAGATTCCTTTATGGTTCCAGCTCTGCTGCCTTGCGGAGCTGAACCACTGAAGGCAGAAGGTGCTTCTGCAGCAGCAGCTGGGTCAGTCTGTGAGTTAGGCCTGGCTTTTCCCTGGGCATGGACCCCTCCCTTCAGTCCCATTATAAAAGATGGGAAAGTGGATGGACAAGCAGAGGTTGAGTTCTGTAAAACCAAGCTTATGTGGATTTCTTAAAACTCTTTGCAAATAGTGTTCATCTTCCTTGGCTGTAAATGTGGACAGATCTGGAAGGGGTTTTCCCCTAGGCAGATAAGCCACAAGCAACCTGTTTAGGTTTTGAAGATGTATTTTCATTACTCTGAATAGCTGAGGTTTCCTGAATCTTAATTTTGAATTCATGTGTCTATAATGTCCTTATTTTCATAACCTCAACTTGTCTCTTCTTTAATCTCTCTTCTATTTAAATAGTGCAGTAGGTCACCTTTCATAAATATTACACATTCTCTCATGTTTCTCATTTTCAGTAGCCCTTTACAGCCCCATGCCTAGTTCTAAATCAACAGAATATTTCAGTTTCTTTATTTCTAAGCTCACAATTCATGCCCTTATTTTAGCAATCACACTTAGTTGAAATTTAACCCAGCATTCTATAATTTTAATTTCCACAGTCAAACATTTTTTTCATATTACAGCTTACAATTTTAGAAGTGCTATTCCAAAGTTTTGTCTACTCTGAAATGACTCTTCTGCTAAGCACAGGGATGTGACATCATCTGTCTTCAGAACTTTTTCCTTTTTTGATGTCTAGAAGTTAGTTCAGTAGTGACTGGTGTATAGTGGAAGCAGATATATATATATATGTATATATACACATATATAGATATAGATATATAGTTTGTTTGTGTTTTTAATTTTTTTGCATTAGACTTCAATATGTCTGTGGTGAATTTTACCTGGTGTTTGTGTTGTCCAGTTGTCTGGATTGTGAGAACAAGGACCCCCATACTGTTGGTTAACACCACATTATATGGGCAGTGTGTTTTGTGGCCTTGTTTTCCATACTTTCTATCAGATACTTCACAAATGCCTTCTGCAACACTGATCCTAGGCAGGACTTTGGGTGCTAAAACATCTCCCTTTTGTATGAAAAAATTATTCTTGTTATCCTGGGAGTCTTTGTTCCTTGGCTAGTATTGAAAGAGAGACAGTTACCTCTTGTCCCAAGATGACAAAGCCCTCCTAACAGTTTCAAAGTCTTTGAAAATCTGAACAATTTACATCTGGTAAAAAATAGCCAGGATATGTTTTTGAAACATTTTTGTAGGTTAGTGAGTTGTCATTTGTAGGTTATGATTTATCATTGTGAAAAATGTTCTTTTTTAGACTTCTCCAGTTTGTGGGGCTCCTGTTTCAGGCTAGCTGGTTTACACTTGCCTTTAACTGACTTTTCTCAGCTCTGCAAATGCAGTTTAGTGCAATCAAATTTCTCAAGTAGTTTCTTTTTTTCATTTGCTTTATTTTATTTCCCCTAACTCTGTCTGGCAATTCTGCACTTGTATAACCCTGGGGCATGCATCTCCCTTCCCTGCTCTGAAGTGAAAACAGGGGAAGCCATTTAACTTCTGTGCAATCTCTCTTCCTGCCCTCACTGACTTTGCATCAGGAGAGTCTGCAGGACCCACTGCCTCTTCTGGAGTCCCAGTCTCCCCTGTGCTTAAGAAATGCCTTATTACTTGTCACTGTGCATTTGCTTCCTTGTTCTTCAGCGCTGCTCCTGGACCCGTTAATCTCCATTTTACATCTCACCTGCCAAAGTTGTTCTCTCCTATTAGTTTCACTTGGGCTGCATTTCCATTTTCTTTCTCTTAAAGGTATTCTGTGAGTGAATAAATTCTTAAACTACATTTGAGAAGTAATTTTTTTTTTTCTGACTGACCAGAAATATCATCAGTGATTGCACTTTGGCATCATTTCAGAATATCTGTGTCATTCTTGGCATGCTTTTTGAAAGGATGGCTCTCAGGGAACAGAAAGAAGCGACTCCCAGATTCTGTGATTTTTAAAACCTGGTTCTCTTAGCACTGATAATGACCTCCCAGTCATACACCAGAATTAGGCAGTGACTGTGGTGTGAAGATTTCAAATGACTGTGAGAGAATGCTATGTTTACATCCTGTGGAAATGTATCTGAATTGTTGCGGTCCTCATTTTAGAAATAAGTGTAGAAACAGCCCTAATTCCTTAATTCTTTTTCATTGTTTGGGGCTTACTCATTGTAGATTTTCCTTCTGCAGTCTTCAAACTAACTGCCACCAATTTTTATAAATGGTTTCTTGTCAGTTGGTTACACTGACAAGAAATCATTTATAAAAATTATCATACTTCCACCTTTATGATAAATGGTGATGCCATCATTTGATCACCAACTATTTCACATTGATCAGCCCTGGTCTCAGCTGGAGGCTTGTGTATTATCATCCTCACAACTGTAGCTCAACATTTCTAGCTGGAAACTCTCCCCTCCTGTACCTCCCTGCAAGGAAAGCCCGAAAAGTCCTATTTGTCCTTCTGACTTCTTCCTCCTTAGCTGCTATGTGAGCAATATTGTATGTTTTTGCCTTTTCAGAAGAATTCCCTCTAAGTATTTTAACTAAAAGCCTGATCCGAAGTATCTGAAGGTCCACCAAAGTAACTAAATATATATGTAAAAGTAAATGTATATATTTATATAGGCTCATTGTGATTTAGATTGGCTGTATAATTTAACAATTTTTGTGCTCCTGCCTTTTTGGGGGGGGGGATGTTTTTTGTTTTTTTAATTTGTTGCCCTGATGCTTTTCAGCTGTGGCAAATGGATAACTATGTGAAAACAAATATGTTGTCAGAAGTGAAATGTCCTGTGCAAACTTCCCATTTTCCCTTGAGTCTCACTGTGTTCAGTTTATCTGATGCTGACTTAGTCTCCATGCATCTCACAGAAAATTATTTTAATATTAACTTCTCATAGTAACACTTGTAAAATGTCTTTCATTAACTCCTAGAATTATTTATATTATTTGCAAAATTGATGTTTATTCTCTTCTCTTTTCCCCTTTCTCATTCCTATTATGGAAAATCAAGTCTTAGTAAGTTGAGATTGTGGGTACTTTAATGTTACTACCTTTTAATTGTGGAATCCCAAAGCAACTCATTTTAGAAAGAGAGGAAGCTTTTGTTTCAGCCTTCATTTTGGAGCTATCCTGCATGCTCAGCAGTGGTGGGAGGGCAGGGCTTGGACATCTGCCGCTGTGCTTGCTCCTCAGCAGAAGGTCATGTTCAACCCTTTCCCCAGGTTGCATTCCTGTGCACAGATGGAATGAGAGAGATGGGACAGCAGTGTCTTATCACTAGCTGATGTCACAACAAGCAGTCTCAAAACATCTCTGTGAATTTTTTTTCTATTTTGATGCATGCCAGCATCTTTTTAGCAGAAGAAAATCAACTTATGCAAACATATGCCAAGAGCAGGAAGAAAAGGCTATTTGATCAGGAAATGGGCTTGTCTTTAGCAGTTGGTTTTCTTTCTTTGTGCTACTGGAACAAGATTTGTAACAGTGATTAGTAATCACAAAGGTCACCCAAACCATTTTAAATTCATATCTTTAGAGAAAAACATCTGTAAAGGAGTTTATGAAGAGGAGAGAGCCAATTGTGAGCCTGAGCTGGGCAGCACCAACACGTTCTTCCTTTTTAGCAAGCTGGAGTTTGCAAGTTGGGTGCACTGCCACTTGTCAGCCCTGTCTCTCAGCATTTCCATATAAGCCTGTTAACTGGATTGGGCTGGACTTAAGAAAGAGCTCATTCCTAATCTTGATGAGCTCAAGTGGTTTTTATGGAGGGTGCTGTGCATGGGCACAAGGGCTTAGTGTTCCTTGTCACCATGTGAGTCACTAAATGCCTTACAGGTTTTGCTGTGACACGCACAGCACCAGGAGTGACAGAAGCCAGCTGAGGTTGCAGATAACCTCCTGCTTCTAGAGGTGGAGCTTTTATAACATTTGCCCACCGTGCCTCTGAGTGTGGCAAAATGAAGGAGTGACAACAAATAGCTTTTATTTAAAGTCAATCTTCGTTTAGGTGGAACTTGAGGAAAAATGTGCCTGGTTTGAATGGTGCTCCACTGTGCAAAGGCTTTGGAAATGAAATAACTTGGCCTTTCTGAATAGCACACCTGTGTTTGACATCCAGCTGCTGATAGCACTGCACTGAACTGCATGCTTAGAGGATTTGTGGGCGAGGGAAGGAAGAATTTAAGCGTGCTGATCAGAGTTCAGTGGAAATGCTGTTGTCATATGACAGGTATAACAAGGACTGCCAGCCTCCTGGGACTGGAGTGAGCCTTCAGGTGGGATTGGTCTATGGGATTTGGTGGCCCTGTCAGCACAGCAGTGCTGACTCTGGTGCTCACCACAGCTCATGCAGCATCCATGACATTGTCTTATGGTGTGCTTTCCCATGTGTGTGCTTTGCAGGTTTCCAGCAGCTCTGTGAGGTCCCAGAGAAACCTACCACTGATCCCATTCTCCTCTCTCTCCTTCTGTGTGTGGTGAAGCACACAGCATGTGTGTAGAACAGGCAAATCAGAGCAGCCGAGATCAGGAGAAGTCAAAAGGGTCTGGACAACTCAGTTTCTCTGCAATTGAGAGAGTTTTTCACTGTAAAATGGAACACACTGTTCTTTGGGGTTAATAAAATGCGCACATACAGAATTTGGAATCTATGGTAGCAGGAGACTGTCTGAGAGCAGTTCCTATGTGCTGCCAAGAATGCCGGGTGTTCAGCTTTTAACCCAGTCAGTCCAGGAGAGCTGAGCTCTAGCTGTGGTTTGTGTGAGTTGTGTGGTGCACAGGGACTGACCTAGTTACTGTGTGCTTCCAGTTATGGCATGTTTTGGTGTGAGAATTGCCAAGTTTTGGTGTGAAGAGTTGGATGTAGTAGTTAAAATGTGCTTTGACCCCATTTGGTGCAACTTCAGCATCTGCCTCTTTGGAGGCTGGGCTGGTTTGGAGCTGGGGAGGCTCCCAAAGAGGCAGATGTGATTCCTGGAACATCTTCCATAGCTGCAAAGGCAGATGAAGATGGTGTCCAAGAAAGGACCAAAGAGGATTGATTGCAGGGTGCTCTGAAGCTGAGGAGAGCACTTTGATGTGCTATGCCAAACCTAGACAGGACATCCTGGGAAGCTCCCAGACCTAACGCTGATTGGAAAACAAGCTGCATTGTCATGCTCTTAGACCCTTTTTTCCAGGGCCATTCTTGGACAGCTGTTGGGATGGTGGAACTGGAAAAAATGGCTCTCAGTCTGTGGGGAGCAGTGGGTGCTGCAGGTAGTGATTAAGAACTGGTGTGAGTGCCAGGACACCAAGGACTGCAGAAGCCATGCATCTTTTTTTTTTAAATCCTTGTGGCTAGAGTAGGACTGTGAATACAGAGGAAGTGCTGTAGGACTTGACATGTTTTGATGGAAGACCAGGGCAAGAGAAATGAAATGATGCCCTGTGAAATACTTTGGCAGAATTGTGTGTAGGAAGATTACATTTTGCTTATGTGCAGCAAATTTGATGTAGTTAATAGTATTTAGTGCTATTATTTGGTTTTTTGAGGTTTTCTTTTCCTCAATGTATTTACCACATAAAGGAAAACAGAATGAAAATGTTCTTCATATATGTAGTACCTTGCAGGGAATGGGGAGGAGTCCAGTGCAGTTTGCAGTTGACAGAGATTTATTTATCCCTGGCTGAAAAGTCAGTTCCTGGGATGCCATGGGACAGTCCCCAAGCAGGCATGTGATTGGGCTTTAAAAAAATTCCAGCTTCTTGTGTCATACTGTCCATTTAAAACATTTCAGGACGTTTTTAAAAGCTGGTAGTGATCTGGGCCCATGTATGATTGTTCTCTCCCGTTCTCTTTGCTATCCTAATTACTTTTACTGAGCCTTGAGGAGAAATCCCATCACAAATTGTGTGGAGTCTCTGAATCTTTTACTGGATACAGAGTTCAGGCTTCCTCTTGCTCTTCATTAAGAAAAAGGAGAAAAAAAATCTATTGCTGAAAACATATTGGGTTAAGAAGACAAGAGATGAAATAATTGCACCTTAAGGCCGCTGGAATATAAGGATAAGTGGGTGTAGTACCAGACTGCAGGGGAAATCAGAGGCAGAGCTTCTTCTGAGACTTCCCCAGGCGTGAGCTGGCTGGTTTGATGGCAGAGGAGGTTGATGTTCTGGTGCTCCTCAGAAGCCTGGGTGTTCAACAGCACCCCTTCCCCATTTCCCAGTCCCAGGGCTGCATGAGATAAAAGCTCCGTGGAACTCCGGGGCCTTGGATCGGTCTGGCGAAGTGCAGCCAGCCATTGTGAGTGTGGTTAATTCACACCGTGGCCACAGAAGACAAAATGGATCTTTGAAACAAATGTGGTGGTGGGGGCAAACCCATCAATCATGTGAGTGCTGCTTTACAGTAATTCACAAGTGCAGCTTTTCTCTGCAGCGAGGGCTGGCCGAGGCCGATCAATCCCTTGGCTCCCAAATGGGTCTCAGCAGGCAGCAGCTTGCTCCTTGTGGGTTTGTATGTACATGAAAGCCCACTTTATATTAACTCTGTGGACTAGTATTTTTCCCTCTCTCTCTAAACCCCTTAGCACTAATTCAGTGTAATTATACTCACTGAATACAGTGCTGACAGCCCCACTCCTCCCCCTTTCCTGTCAGGATATTTGCCTAAAAATCTCTAGATGAAGAAAATCCAAAACAACGATGGGATTCTTTGTTCTGGCCTTCTGCAGAGGTTTTTATCATTTTAATGTAACCCGATGGTCATGCTTTCAAGTATTTCCTTTAAAGCTGAAGACTGCAAACACTTTTTAATTTTTTTCTTTTAAAAATTAATGAAGAATTAGGCTTTAGTCTATAAGGAAAATGTTAAATATTGCAAAAGTCATTACTAACTGAGCGTTGGAGTAATTATTAACAGTCTGAGGCTGCTGAGGACCTCTTTCTACCTTTCTGGAAACAGGGAAAGATGTCAGGAAAAGGCAGGGAGCCTCTTTCCACCTGTTCCTTTTTGTGTCTAAGTCTGTGTCGTGGGGTTGGGTGACATTTTCCCTGTCGTGTTTCAATGCTGAAAATAATGATGCAAGTGGCTTAGCACAGCATGTTTTAGTCCTTTCCATCTCTGTATGTATGAATGAAGCCTGTGCAGTGGAAATTTCTGGAAAGCAGTGATTCAAAAGGATTTTAGGGGGTCACAGGAAGCAGGAATTGGCAGGTGAGCTCTGAATGTAGTGCTGTGGAGAAAAGTCTAAAACCAAATCTTAGGAATATGCCTGAGAGGGTCAGACCATGGTGATGATGGGGTTGCCAGGATAAGGCATCCTGTGTTGGTGTCCACATTTTCAAAAGATGCAAAAGAAAAAAACGAAAGGAAAGGACAAACTCTTCAGCAAACTGGTGCCTGGAGAAAGTTTGCTCTGCAGCTTAAAGAGCTTAGTCTGCCTGACAAACTCAAGAAGAACAGATAACCACATTATAAATATCTCCTAGGGAAGAAAAATTACAAGTACTGAAGGACTCTCTTAACTTGCTGGGGAAAGCTATGATAAGAAAAATTCAATTACAAACTAATTTACTATATTACGGTGTTGATGGTGCAAGGCAGGATGATAATTTCACAAAAGCTTTCCTTAGAAGGCAGTGGATCTCTCATCTTGCAAAGTGTAAATGGCAAATGTGGACTTGTGGATACCAGAAGATTGGTACAAGGAGCTAACTTGGGGCTTTTGCATAAGGACATCCATTTTGTCTTGACAGAAGAGTTTTTCTCAGCTTCTCAGGGGTGAAATGTGGGTAGGTCAGGGAAGCAGAAGTTGTGTTTTGAAAGATAGCAAATGTGTCCTGCTTTAGCAAGTAATTGAGTTCCCTTTTTAACTGTAATATGCAAATACTGTAATTTAGGTGCCAATTTGCTTCCTACAAAGGCTGTGACATGTTGCAAGTCACACCTCTTGTGTTGCCCTTTATCATATCAATTTGTAGCTTGGCTCCTGTAAACCTAGAGAAATAGAGTCAAACATCATGTGGAAAGCAGAGGGAACAGAGAAACATGCATCATAGAAACTAAAAGGGCCGTGATGGGAGGTCAGCAAAGTAGAGAGTTGCTTACTCTTTCCTTTCTAGACATATTTTGGTCGTTGGTAGTTTTTTCTGTTTTCTTTCTGTTTTTTTTTTCTCCTGCTTACCTTGTCTTTTTGGAGTGCTAGCTAAGTGCATGCTTTCCTTTCCAATTGAGATATTTTCTTGACAGCAGACAGGCAGGCCACAGCCCTTATTCCTGAAACCCAGGTCCTTGGGCACAGCAGGTCTCCATCCAAGCATTATCTTCCTCTCTTCAAATCTCACCCTCATGAAGCCTCTTGGAAAGGTGAATCTGAATGAGGAAAAACATGCATTTTTGAGATAGGTGGATTGTGTTTTGGTGGGGTGGAGGAGGTGTCAGCTTTATAGGCTTCCTTTGCCCATGGGAGCACCACATGCTTTTCTGGCCATGTGGATAAGCCAGTTCTGTTTCCAGAATCAAGGGAAATGCTGATTTTACTCTCATTGAGAAGAACAAAGAAGCTTAGCAGCTTTGAACTCTAGTTCAATCTGAGCACTGGCTATAGCTATAATAAATTGCTGGCTTTATTTAAGAAGACTCTGGAACATCAAATACCCAGCAGGATTTTCCCAAATGGGAAAATTTGTTTGTTCCTCTCTCTGAGAATATGGAGCTGTGCCAGTCCTTAAATTGTGAAATACAGCTTGGGTGGGGAGGACAGGGGGCAAGAGAGCAGAAGTTGGCAGCCTGTGATGTGGAAGGTGATTATACATTGGTTCCACAGACCTTGGAGCAGCCTCTGTTCTCTTTGTCCTGCTTTGTTTTACACAAGGACCATTCTCCCCAGTGAGCATTAGGAGCCATTAGGACCATTTTGTTTCTCTATTTGATTAATTTTGCCTGTCTTGATGGTTGTGTTGATCTAGTAGAACTATCTGGTGATTCAACTTCAAGAGGCTGAAACTTAAGGCTGAAAACTTTGGATAGAAGTGCCAGGATTGGGCCAACCTGGGTTCTGTGGAGCAGCAGGAAGGTAATTTGGATTTCTAGAGCTGATGAGGTATTTATTCTCAAGCATTACACAGGTAGCTCCTCCTGTTGCTTCAGAAAGTGTTTTCAACAAGTTGTGTTGTTTAGGCCAAGGGATCTTAATTTTGAACTTACTTCTGTGAGCAGTTGCCTAGGTAGGAACTTCCTAGCACAGGAGAGGACATTTGTTTGAGCAACACATACAATAAGTGTTACCTGAGCCATATAACTACAGATAAACAGGCAGCTTGATGAGATTAGAAGGGCAGCAGTAGATACCACAAACAGAGGCATAATACACTATGAGCTGTTCAGATTAGCTCCTAAAATCCTTAAACTTTACTGAGCTGTGCCTGGCTGAATTGTGCCCTCGTGGGACATGTGTTTTGATTTGTGCTGCTGACACAGAAGAACCATCCACGCTACCTTTTGAGTAATTGTGAGCTGCCAGGGCTGAGAGTTCAAAGCCTGGAGCACACTGAACTGGGGAGAGGCAGCCAGAGCTGGTGCTCTTGATGAACAGATGGTGACCCAGAAAGCTGTCTGCTCAGCAGTAAGCGCTTAATGACATGCAGGTGTCCTTCATGTTTGGTGCACTCAAGTTTTTACATTTGCTGTAGGAAGTTTCTTTGAAGACCAAATGAGGCTTCCCACCTCTGTGGAGCCATTTGTGGCACAATTTGCTGCTTCCAAAATCTGTCTGTTGATGTTAAACAGATGT